>NW_027263136.1:107605-150438 GCF_902827115.2 Pseudochaenichthys georgianus
CGTGGTACCGACCTAAAGCACACCTCGAGTCCAGAGATGTAATCCGAAGACATGCAGCGATTCCTTCGGTCGTTAATTCAGAAAAAAAACCTAGTGCGCTCGCCTGGCTACGTAGCTAGCTGTTGATTTAGCACCTCCAGGAAAATGGCGTATTTATATATATATATATATGGCACGCGTTGCATTGTGGGTAGCTCGTGACGTCACTGTGTGTGAAAGAATAGTAAGATACGATACGAGGTACTTTATTGATCCCAAATTGGGAAATGTTTGCGTTGCAGCAGCAAAAAAATAACAAAACAAAGCATTGCACATAACTGAAAGGTGGGGTAAGTTTGAGAAACCGGCTCGAGATACACTTGTTGTTATATTCCATGGAATTCTCTTAACGTCCGATAGCAATGAATATCTGAAGTGCTTTGACAAAATGTCATCTGTGGAAGCCGTGGCGCTGTAAAAAGCTCGACCAATCATCTGAGCCGGCAAGTAACTGGATGGCCGACCTGCCTGTCAGCCTTCCATCGGGGCACAGACTGATCTCGTGCCCTCATTGGTCACGTGCGCGTTCGTGTGTGTTGGGGGAGGGGCTCTGTGAGGAAGTGGCAGAATTTCTTCCGGTCGTGTATTTTCAATTCTAGCGATGGTTTCTCAAACTTACATACCCTATCTTTAAACGGTAGAAATAAACAATACTAGAATTTTAAACATCTCAAAATGGAATTAAATCAGCATTACAAAGTAGAAATATATAGCAGGACCGTGAAGATAAACGTCAACAATTAAATAATAACAACATATTTTTTTAATATTGAATTATTAGTTAGGCTAAAAAGTTAGATTTTCTTATTTGACGCTCACATTTCCAAGTTGAACTGTCAGATCTCGGACTGCCTTCTCTCCTTCTCGATCTAAATGTCTACATATTTTGAAGTTGTATTAGTGACCCCAGCAGAGTCAGATTCTCCTCCTCACATAACCCCAGCAGTGTGAGGAGGAATATTAGGAAGTGCATGCCGGTTAGGAGCCGCAGAAGGAAACAGCTGTGTCTGAACTCCCGCTGGGAATTTAACGGGCTCAGAGCCACATCAGCTCACACCACCAACATCTTCCCATCTGCTACCCTCGGCTGCAGACACGTGGAGACACCTCTCGATAATGAAACAAACCCAGAATGAAATACAATAATACATCGTTGATAAATCCTGAATTATGTTTAGAAATGTTTTCAATTCTTCAATGGATATTCTGAAAGGGCAGTTTTTCTTGCACGATGTCCCGGGAACTTTGGCACAAACAAAGGAGTTTCCTGACATTCTTTAAATAGTTTTGATCATTTGACGTAGGTCCCTCACAGACAGACCTTCCTGTCTCTGGATGTCTGTACAGTTAGACACTTTCATTGCACTCAGCGTTAATAGCTCTTATTGTTTACCATGAGATAAGCAGGGCAACTGGGACCGGTTGCTTGCCAAATAGTGAGCCCACATGTATCTGTACTGCTTATTAGAAATGTTAGTAACTAGTAACTCATAAATGGTCATAAGAGATGCCAAGAAAACAAGATGGAGGGGGGGGGGGGTCCACTCAGTGAGCAACAGATACCAAGGATGCTGGCTGAGGAAGATGACGTAAGCTAGGTAGCCGATATAAGGCTTAGTCATCTTGCCAAATAGTGAGCCTGTGCTGAACTGGTTTATAAATGGTTCTTAATGATTCATAAAGTGTTTACAACCTCATTAACAACCTACTTATGAATCCTTTATGAATCCTTTATGAATCCTTTATGAATCCTTAATGAATCCTTTATGAATCCTTTATGAATCCTTTATGAATCCTTTATGAATCCTTTATGAACCCTTTATGAATCCTTTATGAATCCTTAATGAATCCTTAATGAATCCTTTATGAATCCTTAATGAATCCTTAATGAACCCTTTATGAACCCTTTATGAATCCTTTATGAATCCTTAATGAATCCTTTATGAATCCTTTATGAACCCTTTATGAATCCTTAATGAATCCTTTATGAATCCTTTATGAATCCTTAATGAATCCTTTATGAATCCTCTATGAATCCTTTATGAACCGTTTATGAATCCTTTATGAATCCTTTATGAACCCTTTATGAATCCTCTATGAATCCTCCATGAATCCTCTATGAATCCTTTATGAACCCTTTATGAATCCTTTATGAATCCTTAATGAATCCTTTATGAATCCTTTATGAACCCTTTATGAATCCTTAATGAATCCTTTATGAATCCTTTATGAATCCTTAATGAATCCTTTATGAATCCTCTATGAATCCTTTATGAACCGGTTATGAATCCTTTATGAATCCTTTATGAATCCTTTATGAATCCTCTATGAATCCTCCATGAATCCTCTATGAATCCTTTATGAACCCTTTATGAATCCTTTATGAATCCTTTATGAATCCTTTATGAACCCTTTATGAACCCTTTATGAATCCTTTATGAATCCTTAATGAATCCTTTATGAACCCTTTATGAATCCTTTATGAATCCTTTATGAATCCTTTATGAATCCTTAATGAATCCGTTATGAATCCTTTATGAATCCTTTATGAATCCTTTATGAACCCTTAATGAATCCGTTATGAATCCTTTATGAATCCTTTATGAACCCTTTATGAATCCTTTATGAATCCTTTATGAATCCTTTATGAACCCTTTATGAATCCTTTATGAATCCTTTATGAATCCTTTATGAACCCTTTATGAATCCTTTATGAATCCTTTATGAATCCTTTATGAATCCTTTATGAACCCTTTATGAATCCTTTATGAATCCTTAATGAATCCTTTATGAATCCTTTATGAATCCTTTATGAACCCTTTATGAACCCTTTATGAATCCTTTATGAATCCTTTATGAACACTTTATGAATCCTTTATGAATCCTTTATGAATCCTTTATGAACCCTTTATGAATCCTTTATGAATCCTTTATGAACCCTTTATGAATCCTTTATGAATCCTTTATGAATCCTTTATGAATCCTTAATGAACCCTTTATGAATCCTTTATGAATCCTTTATGAACCCTTTATGAATCCTTTATGAATCCTTTATGAACCCTTTATGAATCCTTTATGAATCCTTTATGAATCCTTTATGAATCCTTTATGAATCCTTAATGAATCCTTTATGAATCCTTTATGAACCCTTTATGAACCCTTTATGAATCATTTATGAATCCTTTATGAATCCTTTATGAACACTTTATGAATCCTTTATGAATCCTTTATGAATCCTTTATGAACCCTTTATGAACCCTTTATGAATCCTTTATGAATCCTTTATGAATCCTTAATGAATCCTTTATGAATCCTTTATGAATCCTTAATGAACCCTTTATGAATCCTTTATGATGGTCTTAGTGTAAAGTGGTACTGAATGTACTGACCCAGATCAGTAGCAGCATTTCTCCATGAGCGTACCCAGAAAGTCCTAATGATCGATGCTATTACAGAACGAGCTTGTGATGCCTTGTGTTCTTGTTTTGAAACAGTTTTAAAATAGTTGTTTTTCTTCAGTCTGTGTTTTAGTCACTAAAGAAGCCTCGAGACAAGTTTCCCTCAAGGGCTGAGTCTCATGGGAAGCACCAGCACCTGCTGCTGAGGTTCAGCTGCACCCAATGTCCTCAGCACGGCATTCACTTCTCAGATTCAAGTGTGTGTGTGTGTGTGTGTGTGTGTGTGTGTGTGTGTGTGTGTGTGTGTGTGTGTGTGTGTGTGTGTGTGTGATGAGGGCACAAGAATGTTTATTAAAACTGCATTTTAGTCGTAGATTATTGTTAGGTTTCCACTTAGGTCGTGCCTTCTGCCTCTCAAACTGCGGTTAATAAACAATCTTACTGTCGAAATCCCTAAATACACACACACACACACACACACACACACACACACACACACACACACACACACACACACACACACACACACACACACACACACACACACACACACACACACACACACACACACACACACACACACACACCACACACACACACACACACACACACACACACACCACACACACACCACTCTCTCTCTCTCTCTCTCTCACTCAGTAATGCTCCACTCTGCAGTGAGACATCTGGATGCAGCAGTGATGGAAAGCTGAACCTGATATTTGGTGTGTGTGTGTGTGTGTGTGTGTGTGGTGTGTGTGTGTGTGTGTGTGTGGGGGGGGGGGTGTGTGTGTGTGTGTGTGTGTGTTTGTGTGTGTGTGTGTGTGTGGTGTGTGGTGTGTGTGTGTGTGTGTGTGTGTGTGTGTGTGTGTGTGTGTGTGTGTGTGTGTGTGTGTGTGTGTGTGTGTGTGTGTGTGTGTGTAGGCCGGGCCGGTTTTTGGCATAGGCGACATAGGCGGTTGCCTAGGGCGCCAGATCTGGGGGGGGGGCGCTGCACTGGCAGCTCTGGGAGGGAAAAAAATGTTTCGGCCTTGATGTAACAACATTCATAATTAAGTCAAGGTAACACCCTTGTCACCCCGGTTACACTTTTCATTTGCCCCGTACGGTGGGCGCTGTAGTGTAAGTGATGAAAGTGGGGGGTGTTGGCTTATCAGGCGTCCGCAGCTCACAGCCAAAGTGGGTGTGGGATCGAGCGAGAGATAAATGCAATTTATGTAAACAAATATTTCCAAGGCACTCTTTTATAATTATTGGGGTAAACAGGTTTGAAATCATTTCAATGTATACTACAGGACAGTAACCAACAATATCGTTTAAAACTTGAGAGATACACATAAATGTTAACTAGGTGAAATAAAATATGAATGAACAACAAAAATAAAACAAGTTGCGTTTATGTGCTATTGGCTATGGTAGGTTATTGGTTATGTTCACATATTTGATTATTAAAATGTAAACCAATCTTTTTCATATGGGTGTTTTACGGCCCGTCCACACCGCGGCGTGCGTTGAAAGCTTCACCATTCACTTTGAATGGGGTGACGTCACTTTGCTGGCGTGGCTCGCTGCAAAAGTTGAGCAATGTTCAAGTTTTGAAGCCACGGCAGAAGCGTCAGCCAATCGAATCATATGACAGTACCAGCTCTAGCCAATCAAGCTGCTTGTGTGTCAGGGGCGGGAGATTCATGTGATTGGTTATTGGTTGAGTTTCAGACACGCCCGCCGGGAAGCTTCAACGCACGCCGCTGTGTGGACGGGCCGTTAGAGTTGTACCCCCTAGATCAGGTCTCTAGTAATCTGTGCTCTAAGTGCACCAGATTGAAGCATGTTACTTTAAATGTTCAAACATTTCTTCCCGGGGGGCATACCCCGGACCCCCCTAGAGGATGTGATGTCCTCACCCCAATTAAAACATGTTCAGATAATACTGAATACATTTGAAGCCTTTTTGATGTATATAACCAACATGTCAATACGTTTCTGTTTTTGTAGTGCATTGGTCTTTTGTAGAGATTTTTCATTTATTTTTTATATATTCTGTTGTGTATTCCTTGGATACTTTTATTTGTTCTACTGAACGATTTTCTGGCAGGGGGGGGCGCCAGCTAAAATCTCGCCTAGGGCAGCAAATTGATTAGAACCGGCCCTGTGTGTAGGTGTGTGTAGGTGTGTGTGTGTGTGTGTGTGTGTGTGTGTGTGTGTGTGTGTGTGTGTGTGTGTGTGTGTGTGTGTGTGTGTGTGTGTGTGTGGGTCTTTCTCTGTCAGTTTCTCCATCCATAAGCCCATTTCTTTCAATTACGTATGATTGTTGGAGGCATGTGGCGCAGTGGGTTGTGCGTTGCTGTTCCGACCAGGGGGGCACAGGTTCAAACCCCACTGCAGTCAGCATGTCGTTGTGTCCCTGAGACACTTCACCCCAAATTGCTCCTGTGGGGATTGCCCACAGTATTGAGTATGTTAGTCGCTTTGGAGAAAAGCGTCTAACAAGTGACATATAATGGAATTGTTATCTATCCTTAAACTGATCAAACGTATGTTCTGTATGTCGCTACAGGTACAGGCACCTATTATGCTAAATCCACTTCTTCATGTGTCTTCTACATCAACATGTGTCCCCTCTTCTTCATGTCTCTTCTACATCAACATGTGTCCCCTCTTCTTCATGTCTCTTCTACATCAACATGTGTCCTCTCTTCTCCATGTCTCTTCTACATCAACATGTGTCCTCTCTTCTCCATGTCTCTTCTACATCAACATGTGTCCCCTCTTCTTCATGTCTCTTCTACATCAACATGTGTCCCCTCTTCTTAATGTCTCTTCTACATCAACATGTGTCCCCTCTTCTTCATGTCTCTTCTACATCAACATGTGTCCCCTCTTCTTCATGTCTAACCCATGTCCAATATTTCAAGGATGCTACGTCATCGACTCCCGCCGAAGGACTGTTCCAATGTCCAGCATTGGAATTCCACCGAGGCCGCTTCCTTGGTGTGGGGGACATTTTGAGGCTGCACATGGGTAGACTTCACGTCCTTAAAATCCCCACAATGCTTTGCGAGCGGACCAATTTCAAAAACCCTTGCGGAGAACGGCTGAACCGACGCAGCACATATTTAAATGTAAGTATGTAGTGGCGTAGAACACGTGTTGGTAAATATCTTACTTTCTTACATTTGTTATCATCAAAAATGTGTTCCGTGAAAGTAAAGCAAGTTCATAATTAGATAGACATCGTGAGGTATTTATTTTCGGTATAGTTTATGTTGAAACCATTAGAGAGAGTGGCACACTTGTTAGCCTGTTCTATTCTTCTTCGTTTTCCGAAGCCGTGGCTTGGAAGCATACTTGCTTCGTTTCTGAAGGAAGTGACTTGGAAGTACGCGACTACCAAGCCAGCATCCTCGCGATTGAGAAACACCCAGAGAATCAGCACTTTGGAAACAGGGCTGAAACAGAGGGGATTATGGGTAATGCTGCAATGATCTGTTTGGTGTCTCAGCCAATCAGAGATGTTCTGTCTGATTCTATTGATTGCATTGGCTTCCTGAACCCAATGTGACATTAACAAGCAGGGCAAAGTCTCAACATGATGACAAGTTGGCAATAAAATCACTTTTCCGCTAAAAAAGCATTTTGAGCAGCAAAGGGAAACATTGGTTTGGCTTACAACGCATTTCTATCTGTGAGTCCATTCTCTTATCCTGCATCCATCCAGAGTCTCTCTCTCTTTCCCACAGTCCCAGCCCTGTGTCCGCTGGCAGAGCTAACCCATGCTGCCAGAAAGATGCCCAACTCTGCCAAGTGGGGAGGTTGTTTTAGACGAAGGGGATCAAGTGTTGTGTCAACATGGTCTCTCAGATCAGCTCCGTGGTGCAGAACAGTGGAGACAGAATCAGGTTTATTACAGTCTGCGTTGGATATGGTGTGTGTGTCATGTTGTGATCATGGACCCGTCGTCTCTGTTGTGACGTTCTATATGTGACATGTATGTAGTACCGTGTGTTGTTTGCATTGTATGGTTCTCTTTTATCCTTTCGCCTCTATCTACTTGTCTTACATCCTTTCTTTATGTCCTATTATCATATGGACAACAGCTGGATGTTGGCTAAAGCTGCTCCATGTACTGTTCTTTGTGACAGCTGATCAATGGGGACTGTCCACAACGCTATAAACAAATACACTAAACTAAACCAGGTAGGTTGACACGTACGAGGAATTTGACTTGATGTCGTGGTGCATACATAAAAGTAAAACAAAAAATGTGAAACACAGAAAGAGAACTATTTGAAGAACACTAAAATAACATCACTAAATAATAACACAACTGGTGCCCGCTGCTCCTCTCTGCCAGCTGGCCATGCTTCCTGCCATCAGGTTCACTCAGTCAGTCTGTGGGCTGAGGTCTCATCAAAACAGGACACTTCATAGGAACTCAAATCAAAGGTACATTCAGATTGAGGCAACATTGAAGAAAAGCCATGTTTCCAGAGGCTCTCGGCTGATTTCATGCTTCACTTTCTGGTCATGAGAAGCACTGGCAGTGGGATCCGTGCACTGACCATCCGTTCTCATCGCACTATTTCGATTTATTTCTATTTACTTGCATTATTTTATCTGTTGTATTTGTTCCACAGTATGTCCTATGAATCTGCCTTCCCTCCACGACCTGCACGCCTCCAGGACCCTGAGGCGGGCAGGGAAGATAGTGGCCGACCCCTCCCACCTGGACCCAAACTGACCCCTCCCCTCTGGCAGGAGGCTGCGCTCCATCAGGACCAGAACCTCTCTCCATCAGGACCAACACCTCTCTCCATCAGGACCAGAACCTCTCTCCATCAGGACCAGAACCTCTCTCCATCAGGACCAAACCTCTCTCCATCAGGACCAAACCTCTCTCCATCAGGACCAAAACCTCTCTCCATCAGGACCAGCACCTCTCTCCATCAGGACCAGAACCTCTCTCCATCAGGACCAACACCTCTCTCCATCAGGACCAAAACCTCTCTCCATCAGGACCAACACCTCTCTCCATCAGGACCAGAAACTCTCTCCATCAGGACCAAACCTCTCTCCATCAGGACCAGCACCTCTCTCCATCAGGACCAAACCTCTCTCCATCAGGACCAAAACCTCTCTCCATCAGGACCAAACCTCTCTCCATCAGGACCGAACCTCTCTCCATCAGGACCGAACCTCTCTCCATCAGGACCAAACCTCTCTCCATCAGGACCAAAACCTCTCTCCATCAGGACCAAACCTCTCTCCATCAGGACCGAACCTCTCTCCATCAGGACCGAACCTCTCTCCATCAGGACCGAACCTCTCTCCATCAGGACCAGAACCTCTCTCCACCAGGACCAAAACCTCTCTCCATCAGGACCATAACCTCTCTCCATCAGGACCAAACCTCTCTCCATCAGGACCAGAACCTCTCTCCATCAGGACCAGAACCTCTCTCCATCAGGACCAGAACACCTCTCTCCATCAGGACCAGAACCTCTCTCCATCAGGACCAGAACCTCTCTCCATCAGGACCAAACCTCTCTCCATCAGGACCAGAACCTCTCTCCATCAGGACCAGAACACCTCTCTCCATCAGGACCAGAACCTCTCTCCATCAGGACCAGAACCTCTCTCCATCAGGACCAAAACCTCTCTCCATCAGGACCAGAACCTCTCTCCATCAGGACCAAAACCTCTCTCCATCAGGACCAAAACCTCTCTCCATCAGGACCAACATTTCTCTCCATCAGGACCAGAACCTCTCTCCATTAGGACCAGAACCTCTCTCCATCAGGACCAGAACCTCTCTCCATCAGGACCAGCACCTCTCTCCATCAGGACCAAACCTCTCTCCATCAGGACCAGAACCTCTCTCCATCAGGACCAGAACCTCTCTCCATCAGGACCAAAACCTCTCTCCATCAGGACCAACACATCTCTCTATCAGGACCAACACCTCTCTCCATCAGGACCAGAACCTCTCTCCATCAGGACCAACCCTCTCTCCATCAGGACCAGAACCTCTCTCCATCAGGACCAAAACCTCTCTCCATCAGGACCAGAACCTCTCTCCATCCTCTCTCCATCAGGACCAGAACCTCTCTCCATCAGGACCAAAACCTCTCTCCATCAGGACCAAAACCTCTCTCCATCAGGACCAAAACCTCTCTCTATCAGGACCAGAACCTCTCTCCATCAGGACCAACACCTCTCTCCATCAGGACCAAAACCTCTCTCCATCAGGACCAACACCTCTCTCCATCAGGACCAAAACCTCTCTCCAACAGGACCAACACCTCTCTCCATCAGGACCAGACCCTCTCGCCACCTGAACAGTTTCTTCCACTCCGCTACCGGCCACTGACACTTTACCTCAGCCACAACGTAGTCTCTATGCATTACATTTATTACGGTGTCCTTAAAGATTTCTTATTTTATATTTTATGTCTGCACCACGACATCAAGTCAAATTCCTCGTATGTGTTAACCTACTTGACAATAAACCTGATTCTGATTCTGGTTCTGGTTCTGAATCGGAAATAATAATGTTTATTTTGTTCTACAGTATGTCCTCTGTATGTGTTGCACTGTTGGAGGAGCCTGTGACCTAAGCTTTCAAAGAACATACCTACACTGTAGCTACTGTATGTACACATGAGTCTTGAGTATAGACTGTGAGCGACTCTCAGTTTGTGGGGTCAAATGTGAGCGCTTCAAAACAGGGCACTTCATAGGAAACAAAACCAAAGGCTGCAGGAGGAATCAGATGCAATCAGAAACTGTCTGAAGGAAAGGCGGGCGATGATGTTGTTCTTTACGTATATTTAGTTTGAGGCCACATTACGAGAAACTCGGCTGATTTTACGCATGCTTGAACCCAAAACAACAGATTTGACTGTCATGTAATTGCCTTAATTGGATCAAAAAGATGCTGAAATATCTTCCTAAGGATTCTGATTTGTTTGCTTTTTCACGTCTGTCTGCAAGACAGCTTTTAAAATGCTTGTTTTCTAAATGGCTTAATCACGGCTACGCTAACAGAGTAGCTGCTTCTTAAATACTCAAATATCTTCATCTGAGTAAAGCGGTGACACTATCATATACACAGATGTATCTTTGTATTGTGTAACTTAAAAATGATATGAACTCACATGAATGTAAGATATTATTATTTATTATTGATGAAAGATGCCTACAGATACGCTAATTTGCATCTAATTGAATCTTTGCGTTGACTTGCACTGTTAAATGTGAACAGTTCATAAAAGATGATATTAGAAAGCTTGTATAAAAGTAGGAAAGACAACCTTTAACAGAGTGGGAGATTAAGACCCTTGAGTTGCATTATGGGAAATGTAGGAATGTGCATTTTTGGGTGCTTTACTATCAGTTGGCACTTAAAGTCAGGATATTTTGCTTCTTTTGCACAATTTTTATCAGTTCTTTGTTAAATCTGTTTCTTGAGAGTACCTTAACTTTATAAAACTCTTATTGAATCGCTAGATTTTCCCTTTAAATACATGAAACAGTTGTATTGCGACCCCGGGTCTGTGTGCACCTGCTGCTTTCCCACCATGCCTCCCAGTGTGGAAGATCATAGTTTGTGACCTTTTCCCCTGAAATACCTCCGCCCCACCTGCTGTCTCCCTCCACCGCTGGAAATAGACCCTGTTGCTACAGAGGTTACGTAAGTCCCTGCCAGAGATAGCAAAAGTACACACATCCTTTACTCAAGTAGAAGTACAGATACTCGTGTTTAAAAATACTCTGGTGAAAGTAGAAGTACTGACTAAGCTTCTTTACTCAAGTAAAAGTAAAGAGGCTTTGAAGTGTACTTCAGTAAAAAGTACCCATAACTAGCAGCTGTTTTAAAGAGTACCTGACCTCCCTTTATATTAATAGAACAATAATGTCATTGTTAGCTAATGAATGTTTCCATGCTGAACAACGGCAACAAGACAACGTTTCCATTGGTCCCTCTTCTTTAGAGAAGACCAGGAAGTGATGGATACACGGATCGTGTTCCAACCAATAGGCACGCAGTGACTCTAAAGAATAATGACCACGCACCAAACACACATTCAGACTAAAGGAACCAGCTGTTTGGGAAATGAGAGAAGTAGAAAGTACAGGTATTAGAGTTCAACATGTAAGAAGTAGAAAGTACAGGTATTTGAGTTCAACATGTAAGAAGTAGAAAGTACAGGTATTTGAGTTCAACATGTAAGAAGTAGAAAGTACAGGTATTTGAGTTCAACATGTGAGAAGTAGAAAGTACAGGTATTTGAGTTCAACATGTAAGAAGTAGAAAGTACAGGTATTTGAGTTCAACATGTAAGAAGTAGAAAGTACAGGTATTTGGGTTCAACATGTGAGAAGTAGAAAGTACAGGTATTTGAGTTCAACATGTAAGAAGTAGAAAGTACAGGTATTTGGGTTCAACATGTGAGAAGTAGAAAGTACAGGTATTTGAGTTCAACATGTAAGAAGTAGAAAGTACAGGTATTTGTGTTCAACATGTAAGAAGTAGAAAGTACAGGTATTTGGGTTCAACATGTGAGAAGTAGAAAGTACAGGTATTTGTGTTCAACATGTGAGAAGTAGAAAGTACAGGTATTTGTGTTCAACATGTGAGAAGTAGAAAGTACAGGTATTTGTGTTCAACATGTGAGAAGTAGAAAGTACAGGTATTTGTGTTCAACATGTGAGAAGTAGAAAGTACAGGTATTTGTGTTCAACATGTGAGAAGTAGAAAGTACAGGTATTTGTGTTCAACATGTGAGAAGTAGAAAGTACAGGTATTTGTGTTCAACATGTGAGAAGTAGAAAGTACAGGTATTTGTGTTCAACATGTGAGAAGTAGAAAGTACAGGTATTTGAGTTCAACATGTAAGAAGTAGAAAGTACAGGTATTTGGGTTCAACATGTGAGAAGTAGAAAGTACAGGTATTTGAGTTCAACATGTGAGAAGTAGAAAGTACAGGTATTTGTGTTCAACATGTGAGAAGTAGAAAGTACAGGTATTTGAGTTCAACATGTGAGAAGTAGAAAGTACAGGTATTTGTGTTCAACATGTAAGAAGTAGAAAGTACAGGTATTTGTGTTCAACATGTAAGAAGTAGAAAGTACAGGTATTTGTGTTCAACATGTAAGAAGTAGAAAGTACAGGTATTTGTGTTCAACATGTAAGAAGTAGAAAGTACAGGTATTTGTGTTCAACATGTAAGAAGTAGAAAGTACAGGTATTTGTGTTCAACATGTAAGAAGTAGAAAGTACAGGTATTTGGGTTCAACATGTAAGAAGTAGAAAGTACAGGTATTTGTGTTCAACATGTAAGAAGTAGAAAGTACAGGTATTTGTGTTCAACATGTAAGAAGTAGAAAGTACAGGTATTTGAGTTCAACATGTGAGAAGTAGAAAGTACAGGTATTTGTGTTCAACATGTGAGAAGTCAAAGTAAAAAGTCGTCAGTAAAATAAGTAGTGGAGTAAAGTACTGATACCAGAAACATGTACTCAAGTACAGTAACAAAGTATTTGTACTCCACTACTTCCCACCTCTGTCTGTGACTTCAGGTTTTCATTGACAGTTGTACACTGTAGCTCGTGTGCTAATGGCAGTCCCTGCTTGGCTGAGTTCTTGATGAACGAGCACAGAGGGTGAGAGACGCGTAGAAGCTATTTCTGTTGCTGTACGTATTAATATACTTTCCTGGGGAGGAAGTGAAGACCCCATCTCTTTCTACTGTACTGTTGCTGTGGCTCTGGAGGTAGGAGGTCTTCATGGGCGAGATACTTAACCCCACATTACTCCCAACGTGTGAGTGTGAGTGTGTGTGTGTGTGTGTGTGTGTGTGTGTGTGTGTGTGTGTGTGTGTGTGTGTGTGTGTGTGTGTGTGTGTGTGTGTGAATGTGAGCGTCCCTGGGCAGGTGGCACCTTGTACGGCAGCCTCTTTATACGTGTGTGTGTGAATGCTGACTTGTGTAAACGCACTTTGAGTGGTGGCAAACACTGGAACAGTGATATATAAAAGCAGTCTTTTAATCATATATAACATTGCATGCGGTCTATTTAGGACAGTCTTTCCTTCATGGAGGATTTGAGTGAATACAATCTTTCAAACTTCAATTAAATAATGCTTTTAATTTGGGTTGTTTTTGAAAGATTCAAATTTTTGCAGTAACACTAACCCTAACCCTAACACACACACACACACACACACACACACACACACACACACACACACACACACACACACACACACACACACACACACACACACACACACACACACACACACACACACACACACACACACACACACACACGCACGCACACACACACACACACACACACACACACACACACACACACACACACACACACACACACACACACACACACACACACACACACACGCACGCACACACACAGTCAAATACATTATGTTTAAATTAAAAAGAAATTGAAGAAAATCGAAAATATTACAAACAATTCTATAAATATATAGAAATGCGGTTCAATTCGATAAAAGACGAAGAATTTGAAGTTTTAAATCAATAAAACAATGATTATACTGTAAGTAAGGTCTTTGCACTATTAGCACTAATTAGCATTATAGCCTCTGCAGACAATAGTTACAAAATGGCTTGGTCGATTTGGACAGTTTGGACGGGGTTCGGGGTTATTGAGGATGCTGAATGCATGTCTGACATCTTCAGGATGGAAAATGGCAGTTTAACCAGGAAGTGGCCGTATGTGTGCTACGGTGGGCTGATTTTGATGCGTTGATTCAAAGTTTAAAAGGACTCAAAACGGCCATTTGGTACTTTGGTATACTCAGCATCACTGGATTCCCACTGCTGGCAAGTCGACTGTAACCCTTGATTTGTGGAGGCAGACATTTTAAATAAGACTCGGCTGTAAGCTGTAGTGGTTTGAAATGTTCTTAATACTGTGACTTACTGATGACAGGCGCCCTTAGGTCTCTACAAAAGCTTGTCTGCGGTTTCTTCACATCAATGACTTCTTTATTAATCTTTTATTGCATGAAGTCTGCATTACGAACTTGTAGCATGGAGTTTAGAAGACAAGCTTTACCAGTCTGGGAGAAAGAGACCCTTGAGTTGCATTATGGGAAATGTAGGAACCTGCATTTAGTTGTTCTTTACCCAAAGTCACTAAAAGTCAGGACACCTCGTCCTCTTTCGCACATTATCTTTTCTTGATATAAGGATATATGGAACACATATGGAAACCCAACGTGGAGTGTTACCTTTAGACTGGTTATAGCGTCCAGTAGCATAATGTATACATAGAGGGTGTAATAGATAGTAAGAGAGGGTAAGGCATGTAACTACAGAGCATATAAACTTAACAGAGTTGCACATCAAATCGAAATAACGAGACGAGCCACGTGTTACTAAAGAACAGTATTTAATATCCTCTGGCAGGCGTTAGCCGTATTGAATACACACAGCTTTCCAGTTCAGAAGTGACTCCGTTACCATGACCACACTAAAGCTCGCCGCCCTTTACTCCAGAGTCAAACCTGGTAATAAACCAATAGACATTTGGATCAATCATTATTTACATAAGATACAAAAATATATTTCCCAACAACAACAAAACTTTACAATAAGAAGCTCTATAAAATTACAAATATATTTCTATTATAAAAAGCCTTTTGTTTTTTAAATACTCTTCCAGCTCAAGTGTTGAATGAGGGAGTGTAACTTGGTCTGTGGCATGATTTATGGTTTAAAAATAAAGAATGTTCCAGTGACTGTTATTATATTCCTCGTCGTAATTCCTCGCGACTTTTCATGGCGTCCGATTCGTCGTATTCTCGTCGTCACGGTACCTCTGGAGCTCAATGGGACCCGTGCTGCAGTCCGGGTGGAGTTAGTGGGTTAGCAGAACGAGGCTGGACTTGGTGCCGAGGTGGAGACGCTTTGTCCCACCCTGCTGGGGGGTTTCCTGTGATAGGTGGGGGGGTGTTAGCTGCTCCATGGGGGGTCCGAACGAAGCGATCCTGGGTGTCACATGGGTCACTGGGTGTCACATGCCTGAAGAGAGCCAGAAACAGACAGACGTGATTAGAACTCTATTCTCAGAGCGCCGGATGTACGCGTTTACAGATCCTCGTAAACACCGGGAATACACACGCCTGTTGTCACGTACTCAGATCTTGTACTCGAGTAAAAGTAGAAGTACTCAGATCTTGTACTCGAGTAAAAGTAGAAGTAGATCTGTACTGAGTAAGTAGAGTACTCAGATCTTGTACTTGAGTAAAAGTAGAAGTACTCAGATCTTGTACTTGAGTAAAAGTAGAAGTACTCAGATCTTGTACTTGAGTAAAAGTAGAAGTACTCAGATCTTGTACTTAGTAAAAGTAGAAGTACCAGAGTGCAGAAATACTCTGTTACAGTAAAAGCATTCAAAATGTTCCTCAAGTGAAAGTAAAAAGTATTCTCATCTAAATATAGTGAAAGACAGTGAAAGTAGTCGTCGTGCAGATTGGTCCATTTCAGAATAATATATATGATATGTTTTATAATGATTGATCATCAAAGTGTTCTCAGAGCTGGTGAAGGAGCAGCTAGTCTGAAGTACTTTGTAGACTGCAGGGTAGCTGGTGAAGGTGCAGCTCGTCTGAAGTACTTTGTAGACTGCAGGGTAGCTGGTGAAGGTGCAGCTAGTCTGAAGTACTTTGTAGACTGCAGGGTAGCTGGTGAAGGTGCAGCTAGTCTGAAGTACTTTGTAGACTGCAGGGTAGCTGGTGAAGGTGCAGCTAGTCTGAAGTACTTTGTAGACTGCAGGGTAGCTGGTGAAGGTGCAGCTAGTCTGAAGTACTTTGTAGACTGCAGGGTAGCTGGTGGAGGTGCAGCTAGTCTGAAGTACTTTGTAGACTGCAGGGTAGCTGGTGGATTCACTCCAGGTGGAACTAAAGTCTGATTCAACACTTGGTTATATTTCACATCATGCATCTGTGAAGTAACTAAAGGGATTAAATACATGTATCTGTAAAGTGACTGAAGGTCAGAGGCTGACACACGGGACAGGGCATGGCGGTGGAAAGAGGAAAACATTGGGAATAAGGAAAGACTTTCTACTCCGGTCTCATTCCATTCCTGAATTTCCCCCAGCATGCATTGCTTCTAATCTGATGCAAGTTCAAACACTCTCAGGCCTCGAAGTGGAGAAGACGAGTCTTGTATGTCTTTTACTAATGGAGTTGAGTAAGCTTCTAAAAGACGCCCGATGCAGTCTCAGGTTACGGCAGAGGCTCCTGAAGCTCAAAGCAAGTGGAAAGCAGGACGTATAAGACTTTAAATGCAACTCTGGATGAAGTGAAAGACCCTTTTTCATTTACAAAAATGTAGGGAATTGCAACTAGTTATGTTTCTGCTAAATAGTGCAGTGAAATACGGCTGATCCACATGTTCTTATTAGTATTTTGACTTGAATTCTAAATAGACAAAAATGTCTGTATTCGTATATCATTGTAATCCCCTGTGTGAACGCGTGCCGTCCTGCTTCCACCCTGTTGCTGTTAGACTGCTGCGTGTCCCCACGGGGTTAGTGAACGTCCATCTGATCCTATCTCATAACCCGCCTCTTCAGCTCCTCCACCGCCCTCGCCCGACACGCCCTCGCCTGGGAGCAGGACCGGGGGGAGTTTCTCCTCGTGTCACTTCACGAGCGCTCGTTAGCATAACTGACATAGAACAAGCGCTGCACTTAATCCTGAGTGGTGGGCCGCGCCAGCATGCGCTAATCCCTCAGGGTCTGTCAGCGAGGGGATTAGCACTCACTCTCTAGTGTCCTGTCCAGGTCGGCGATGAAGTCCTCCAGCTCCTTGGTGTCGCCCAGTCTGGCTGCAGAGGAAGAGAGAGAGTCAGGCTGCAGACTAGGAAGAGGGAAGTGTTGTAGTGTCTTCTAAGGCTGCACACTTTGGGGAGGGCTTTTTGAAATTGCATCGTGGATTATATGCAATATCCAAACCGCATATAAAGACACACTAAGTATGCACTTTGCAGAGTAAGTCAACCTGGATGTATTGATGTGTGTGTGTGTGTGTGTGTGTGTGTGTGTGTGTGTGTGTGTGTGTGTGTGTGTGTGTGTGTGTGTGTGTGTGTGTGTGTGTGTGCATGTGTGTCTGTGTGTGTGTGTGTGTGTGTGTGTCTGTGTGTGTGTGTGTGTCTGTGTGTGTGTGTGTGTGTGTGTGTGTGTGTGTGTGTGTGTGTGTGTGTCTGTCTGTCTGTGTGTGTGTGTGTGTGTGTGTGTGTGTGTGTGTGTGTGTCTGTGTGTGTGTGTGTGTGTGTGTGTGTGTGTGTGTGTGTGTGTGTGTGTGTGTGTGTGTGTGTGTGTGTGTGTGTGTGTGTGTGTCTGTGTGTGTGTGTGTGTGTGTGTGTGTGTCTGTGTGCGTGTGTGTGTGTGTGTGTGTGTGTGTGTCTGTGCGTGTGCATGTGTGTCTGTGTGTGTGTGTGTGTGTGTGTGTGTCTGTGTGTGTGTGTGTGTGTGCGTGTCTTTATGTATGTGTGTGTGTGTGTGTGTGTGTGTATGTGTGTGTGTGTGTGTGTGTGTGTGTGTGTGTGTGTGTGTGTGTGTGTGTGTGTGTGTGTGTGTGTGTGTGTGTGTGTGTGTGTGTGTGTGCTCACGTTTTGGGGACATGAGAGTAGGGGAGTTGGTGGTGGGGGAGTTCAGCCTCTCATCACTGAAGCTGAAGCTGTTTCTGTTCAGAGACTCTGCACCTGAGACACACAGAGAAATACATGTGATTAGCGTTCACTTTCCAATGTCACACACACACACACACACACACACACACACACACACACACACACACACACACACACACACACACACACACACACACACACACACACACACACACACACACACACACACACACACACACACACACACGACGACATAGTGGCTTTCTGCAGCTCGATCCCTTATGGATCCATGACACAGATCACAGCGGACATTGTATCGTTGTATCGTCCAAAGAAAATAATTTACTATATTGTTGTTATCACACCAAGAGAGCATGGGAGATCCTCGCTAACCCTGCCACCTCCAGACGCGTGGGATGGTCGTTAACTCGCATCCTTTCTCACCGTGATGTCTGCGAGAGTATGAAGTGTGTCCTTTCTCAAACCACCGTATCACACAACGGAATAACATCGAGGCTTTACGCCGCTGATGTTGCTGGTCTGTCTGAATTCATTCATTAAAAGCATCGTATTATTATTCCTGCTCCCAATGTCTCTGAGCCTTCATGAACCCGTAAGGATCCTTGATACAGATTACGCTCCGTTACAGAAGAACGTTATGTAAAGTAAGGCAACGCGTTAAACTTTCTGCATCTGTCATGGCGCTTGTCCGTCTGACTTCTTTGACTAAAAGCATTTTTTAAATCGTATTCACTTCTGATTATTGATGTGTAGAATGGTCTTCAAAGTGCATCCTTTCTCACCGTGAAGTCTGCGAGAGTATGAAGTGTGTGTGACGAAAAGATTAGGCAGCACTCGTCTCCGCAGCCGACATTAAAGCGTCTCAGATGTCGACCACTTACTGACTCTCAGCACTGAACACACAGCGTGAGATAGGAGACGCCGCACACACACACGCTCACACACATCACACACACACACACACACACACACACACACACACACACACACACACACACACACACACACACACACACACACACACACACACACACACACACACACACACACACACACACACACACACACACACACACACACACACACACACACTGGCGTCCGTCTTGAGCATCAATCTCTGTCATATC
Source organism: Pseudochaenichthys georgianus (assembly GCF_902827115.2). NCBI lineage: Eukaryota > Metazoa > Chordata > Actinopteri > Perciformes > Channichthyidae > Pseudochaenichthys > Pseudochaenichthys georgianus. The sequence continues at coordinate 126,882 of NW_027263136.1, forward strand.
TCAGATTGCATTTCTGCTCTGCTATTTGTTCTGCGGCTCTTCTACCTCCGCTCCGTCTCTCTGCCCCCCCCCCCCCCCCCCCCCCCCCCCGGACCCTCCTCTCATCCATCAGGCTGCAGCACAATAGCTGTCTCTGCGTGGGACAGCTCCCTCTTCTTCAGCCTGCCATGGAGAGGACAGAGCGTCTGCAGGAATCTGAGCCCCTCCTCAAAGCAAGCCGCTCATGAGCTCCAGAGGTCAGAGCCCTTCACACACATGCTCTCCAGCGCAGGTTAGCTCTGAGTGTTAGCATGCTAACGTAAACACCGACCATATTACGTCCAGAACAGTCGGCCATTGTTTCTGATAGCAGCGTTCTGATTGGGCCGTGGGTCCACATTTCAGATGTTACGTCATATCGGACGCACATCTGGATCAGCTCCGTTGTTCCCCGTTTTTAGAGATGTGGGTACGGAGGAAGAGAGAGGGGACACTTTGTGAGTTCCCCGACTCACCGGGACACATCTTGATGTATAAAAGACATCACAAAGTGCACGATAGGAGACCTTCAATGCAAGACCTGAGAGGTAATCCCATGAATTACAGCTGGATGACGGGGCATTGAGGGCATTGAGGATGCTCTCTAACCCCCGCGTGCAGCTGGTATGCAATCACCCATAATGCACTGGGAGCTCTCGGATACAAACTGGAAGACAGTGGAACAAACTTTCCAGGAGATTTAAGACTGTAGCATATTTCCACATCTCGCTCTGAGGTCCAAAGCCACTCACTCGCGTCTGGGGTTCTCTGCTGAAGCTCAGGTTTCTCTCTCAGTGTTGCCTGAGGCCGGGTCTCCAGCTGAGGCAGCTTTCAGGCCGCTGCTAGAGTCATAATAAAGTAATGGGTGATGGTAAACTTTAGAGGATCAGCCACAGAATATATGAGGGGGGGGGGGGCAGGTGAGCCAGATGAATCTGACACCTGACCCTCTGGACTGTAGAGGAGAGGAAGCATTACAGAGAGAGGAAGCATTACAGAGGAGAGGAAGCATTACAGAGGAGAGGAAGCATTACAGAGGAGAGAGGAGAGGAAGCATTACAGAGAGAGGAAGCATTACAGAGGAGAGAGGAGAGGAAGCATTACAGAGGAGAGAGGAGAGGAAGCATTACAGAGAGAGGAAGCATTACAGAGGAGAGAGGAGAGGAAGCATTACAGAGGAGAGAGGAGAGGAAGCATTACAGAGGAGAGGAAGCATTACAGAGAGAGGAAGCATTACAGAGGAGAGAGGAGAGAGGAAGCATTACAGAGGAGAGGAAGCATTACAGAGGAGAGGAAGCATTACAGAGGAGAGAGGAGAGGAAGCAATACAGAGGAGAGGAAGCATTAGGGGGAGGAGTCAGTGAGGCAAACGACTTCAGACCGTCAGATACAGAAACTCTAAAATGTCTCGTTACAATCAGAAGTATTTAATTCCACTGTTCAGTATTTTACATTCTGCTTGTATTTGATCCTTTATTACAGAGTGAATTTATTACTAATTTTACTACATTTTATTCCTATTTTTATACTTATTAGTCTGAAGTAAAGACGCCTGGGACTGTATATGTCAATAAAGCTTTTGAACCTTGAATCTGCATGGCCTGATCCCCCTTCTGTCTGTTTGTTTGTAGCCTTTAGTTAACCAGGTGAAGCCCCTTCACAGGTCAGCAGACTGTTCCAGTTTAGTGGAGCTGCGCATCTAAAAGCTTTCTTCCCTCAGACAGTCCTAGCACTTGGCACATTTAATAAAACAGCATCATGAGATCTCAGGCAATACGTACTTTCAATTGGTCGAGAGATCAGAGAGCAGATATAAAAAGGTAGTTTACCCAACATGGCTTTATAAATGAACGTGTACCAGAGACTGAGCCTCCGTGCAGAGAGTGAAGGCAGACCTGCCTGGCACACAGGGTGCAGTGATGAGTCAGCGCTTTACAGTCTGTAACAAATCTCAGAGCGCTGTGATACGCGGCATCTAACTGTTCCAGGCAATGGGCAGGTGCATTCATATAGACCAGATCCCCAGAGTCCAGCACAGGTCAAAGGTCACAGAGCCTCTTCCTGGCCTCAAGCGAGAAACAGGACTTGTTCCTGTAGAAGAAACCTAGCCTCACCCTCAGCTTTTTAAGCAGGTTATTGACATGAAGTTTAAAAGTAAGACAATCATCAAGCCAGATACCAAGGTATTTGTAACAGGCAACAACTTCAAGTTTTGTTCCTTGCGTAGTTACAATATCTAAAATAGGCTCTGGTGTCTTTTTAGCTTTAGAAAAGAGCATTACCTTGGTTTTATCCACATTTAAAAGAAGCTTTAGTTCAGAGAGCTGAGTCTGAATAGTGTTAAAAACAGCCTGTAATTTAACACCAGCCTCCTGAATGGAGGGACCTGCACAGAACATCACAGTATCATCCGCATAAAAATGTAAAGTAGCTTCATCCACATTATCACCTACGCTGTTAATATATATGGAGAATAAAAGTGGTCCTAAAACAGAACCTTGTGGTACACCATTAGAAATGTTTAACCACTCAGAAGACAGCCCATCAAAGTGAACACATTGGGACCTTTCAGAGAGGTAGTTCACAAACCACCCACTGCAAGGCTGGATATGCCGATACTGAGTAGCCTCTGCTTTAAGATGAGATGATCGACGGTGTCAAACGCTTTGGAAAGGTCAACAAACAGAGCTGCACAACTCTGCTTATTATCTAAAATACTAGTAATGTCATTCACCACTTTCATCGTGGCAGTGATGGTGCTGTGTTTCTTTCTGAAGCCTGACTGATGTTTAGACAGGATGTCATTTGTACATAAAAACACCTTTACCTGTTCACTCACTAGGCGTTCAAGAACCTTAGCCAGAACTGACAATTTAGAGATTGGCCTATAGTTATTTAAAATAGTTGCCTCCCCTCCTTTCAGCAAAGGCAAGACATAAGCAGACTTCCATACTTTTGGAATTGTGTTCGTGCTGAGGGAGAGGTTACAAAGAGAAGTAAGAGGTGGAGCAATAAAGTCTGCAGCTATCTTTAAAAAGAAAGGTTCTACGTTGTCCGGGCCAGCCGGTTTCCTAGGATCTAGCTTAGATAAGGCTTCACGAACAACATCAACAGTAAAAGGGGTAAAACTGAAAGGGTTTTCCAGACCACGTTGTTCAGAGTCACGGAATGGAGCGTTCACAGAAGCAGAGTTAGTGACAGAATCAAACAGAGAACCGCAGGACACAAAGTGCTCATTAAAGCAGTTGAGCATAGAGCCCTGTCCGATAGAGAGCCAGATGCTGTGGTAAGGCACGGAGGTAGCTCATTACGGATCTCACCGGTGGATATCGATTTTATTGCTTTCCAACATTTCCTAGGATTATTTAGGTTTTCTGTGGTAACTGACAAATAGTACTTAGACTTTGCGCTTTTGACATTTGAAGTGAAGCTATTCCTTAGCTGCCTGAACGCAGCCACTCTACCTCTGAGCCGGATCTCCTAGCCCAGGCCTATTCAAATGGCGGCCCGCGGCCCAGATGCGGCCCAGAACCAATGCCCGAGTGGCCCAGCCTCCCGTGGCCAAATTCCTACACTAGTACAGACCATGAACGCAACACTCCGCGTTGCATAGAAACCACCAAACCACAACGCAGCACGTTTTTTGAAAGTGCATCTGGTGGTGCTAGTAACGGTGGTCCTATGATAGCAACTCTAAAACATGTCTCTCTCAACTGAAGCGTAAACAAAGACAAAACGGTCATTGATCTTGTGGAGCAGATGCACGAGTCATTGCCCAAGTCAAGCTGGACCTTTTCGCGACCGACTTGAGTACGGGTCGGATGATGCATTTTCCGACGCTCCTCGAACACATCACATCCCCAGCACAAATCACGGATGTGATGACAGATTTCATTGCGAGGTTGAATGAGAACTTTGCCGGTTGATTGGATGGACTTGCTCTGCCCACAGAGGTGATGGGCTTTGCCAGAGACCCCTTCACTGTTGCAATAGAGGGGGGGCGTATCAACCAGAGCAAAGGAAGTGGTCCCCTCCATCGACGAGGGGACATTTACACTGGAACTTATTGACATGCATTCATCCGTAACCATGGCACAAGAGCAGCGCAGCAACGGGCCAGCGAAGTTTTGGAGTGATGTCAAAAAACAGCAGTTCCCTAACATTCAGAAAGTAGCGATCTGTGTGCTCAGTATGTTTGGATCAACATACACATGTGAATCAAGCTTTTCACACATGAACTCAATAAAAAGTAGCACTCGCTGACAGCACTCTTCACCAATGTCTTACGGCCCGTCCACACTACAGCTTCGACAGCTTCAAAAACGGTTTCCAACGCATCTGCCCATTCACTTTGAATGGGGTGACGTCACTTTTCGCCGAACTGCATTGTGGGAAGCAGAGCGGAGCGTTTCAGGCTGCAAAAGTTGAGCAATGTTCAACTTTTGAAGCTTCTGAAGCTCTCGGTGGAAGCGTCAGCCAATCAAATCATATGCCAGTACAAGCTCTAGCCAATCAAACCGCTGCTTGTGTGTCAGGGGCGGGAGATTCATGTGATTGGTTGTTGGTGGAGTTTCAGACACGCCCAGATCCAAGCTTTTTTTGAAGCTGTAGTGTGGACGGGCCGTTAGGATAGCATTGACATCCTATGAGCCAAAAATCCCTGCTCTTGTTCAAAACTAAAAATGTCACTTCTCCCATTCAGAAAGTCAGTGATGACAAATCACAAATGAGGTGATAGTAAGCACCTAGTTTACTATAGTAGACGTGTAGTGTAGTTAGGGCTGCAACAAACGACTAATTTGATAGTCGATTAATCTATCGATTAATGAAACGATTAATCGACTATTCGGACTATTATGCCTTGCACAATTTCTCAAACGCTCTTATTTAGCCATCAACTTTTAGATTTAGCTTGAGGTTGTTTGAGGCATGTGGAAACTAACAATGAAGACAATAAAGATGAATACTTGATTACAAAATACATATTATTAAATTAACTAAACAAATTGTTTACAAAATGAACATTGCTTTTCATTTAAATTAAATAAATAATATTTCACATCAAAAGAAACAACAGTGTTTTAGCAAATAATAAATTATGTGATGACAGAATTGTAAACAGAATAGCTGAAACTTTAACAAACTAACTAATTCAGTTTCCTCAAATCATTAACCCATGTTTATATAATGTAGTTAACTCGGTGTGTCGCTGCTAGCATACAGAACACCTGACGTGAAAACGTTACTCGTGGACGGGGCTACAGAGCTGCTAAAGACAGTGGAACCCGGTGCATTCCTCCGTCTGGATGTGGAGCACTTTTGCTAAATGTTTAGACAGATTGCTCGTGTTACCGCCCTTACATGTTAAACACGTATTTCACTTTAGGCAACGAGCATCGAGACGGGTAAAGTTTAACAACACCTCGGAGCGGCGTTCTCTCCGCAGTGTGTTGCTGCATGTAGCAGCCGCGTGTGTGTAAACTGCCCCGCCCCCTCCCACACAGACCAGGGAGAGAGATCTCGTCTGATCGAAAATACATCATAGACGCATTTGTTTGTCTTTTTGCATATTAGAAACGAGCTGGCCACACTAAGACTGCAATATAATGTTTTTGTTTCAATAATACATGACATATATTTTTTAAATGTCTCCAGTACCGATAACGTTGTAGCTTAACGGCGCGTAAAACGCACGTGATGACGTCACCAACGAATCGACGACTGAATTAGTTGGCAACTAATTTGGTAATCGATTTTAATCGATTAAGTCGATTAGTTGTTGCACCCCTAAGTGTAGTATTCCTTCTGTTAGTTACCCTTATCCCTTGTTATGGGTTTGTGCACTGAAGGGTTTGACAGTTCTTTTTGTATTTAAATGCACTTTGTAATGTGTCTGGGTCAAATGTGACAAACGTATGATTTTTTTGTTATTACTTGAAAAGTGAAAAAATAGTATTGCTATAGTACTACCTATTTTTGTTACATTGAAGCTCTTTAACTCTTTGTTAATGCACTTTTTGATGTGCATGTGTCATATGTAGCTATCCAATTTTATTTGAGGACATTTATTAAGACTGCTATTATTGTATTCAGTTAAATGCACTTTGTGATGTGCCTGGTTAAAAAAAAATAACCTGAATATTTGACTTCTAAAGCAAACAAATGTAATGCTACAACTGTGCACTTTTTTTTTTATGCACTTTGAGATGCCTCAGATTCTGTTAAATTAATGCTAATTTGTTCTGTTTTTATGCACTTGTTGACATACCTTTGTTAGATGAACAATTAATACAAATGGCATGTTTTTCATCGCAGTAATATGTGTTGGTTTAAAAAGTGTCATTACCCGCTTTTTACAAGCCGCTGAATGCCTGGCCCATCTGAATTTTGTAGGTATAAAATCTGGCCCAACTGAATGTGTAATTGAATAGCCCTGTCCTAGCCTTTGCCCAGGCCTTGTTTCTCTCATGAAGGAGACGAGACAGCTCAGCAGAGAACCAAGGATTGTCTCGTCCCTTCACTCTAAATGTACGCAGGGTGCATGTCTATCAATGATCTCCATAAAACCATCATTTGCAAAACCTCCCACAGATGAATATTTATGGGGAACATTAGAATGAGATAATTAGGGAGGATTTATTAGGGGACTTAATGTTAGGGCGAGTAGGACTGTCCACAATCTGAGTAACATTCAAAGAGATACAAAGGTTTTTAAAATCCTCTGACACTGCAGTTAAAATCTCCAAGCAGCACTATTTCCTTGTAGTCTAGCTGCGATAAAAGATTTGCTAGCGAAGACAAGGAGTCTTTGCCAGCTGAGGGGGGTCTGTAGCAGCCCACCACCATGACCTGTTGACCCTTTGCCACTTCTATATTTAAGGCTAAAAATTCAAATTGCTTACTGATCGATTTGGAAACTAATGCGGTTACACTGAACTTATTCTTAACATAAATGGCAACGCCCCCACCTTTAAGATTCTGGAGTCTTATATGTGTCATTGCACGTATAGAAATACATTTTAAACACGCTTTCTCTATCTTGCAGGATGTCGGACCTCCACACACATCTCTGACTTCATCCACGGGGACATGCGTGTCATTGCGTGATCCACAGAGCATTGTTGACAGGACAATCCTCCCGCTGACTAATACACACGTTATAACGGTTTCCCGCCACTCACTCTCTGAGTCGCTGATGCCGCTGTCGCTCACGCTCGCGCTGCTCCTCCTCTTCATCGTCTTCAGGTGCTCATCGTACCGAAAGTGACGTTTCTCCACCGGCGACGTGAAGTCCTCCATCACCGCGTCAAACTCACACAGCACGTCTGTCAGATCCTCGTGCAGCATCTTGGCTGCAGGAACAAGTGAGGACAATATGAAATGAATCACTTTAAATATAAGGAAAAACATGTAAATATATATAAAGATATCGGGGATTGACATAAAACAACCAAAAGTACCAATAATATTGTGAAAACAGGGATAGATATGAATTAAAAACTATAAATGCCCGATTTGCAAAATGCATAATTAAACATTTCTACTTTAAACATTACATTTAAATACTTTCTATGATAATCGTCTTGGTGTAGGAAGCTAAAGTGACAATTAAAGCGTAATTAACATACAAAGCAAGTGTTATTATTTAAAAATAAAGATAATACAGGAGAGAAAAACAAACTTTGTATTTACCTTGAGGCTTCAGCTTTGGAGACTTCATTATTCCAGTGATCAGGTTTGAGATTATCCAAAATCTGAGTTATAAAATATAAATATGTAAATGTGTCCTCAGTGCAAAGTCCCACTGTGTCCTCGTGCAACTCGTCTTGAACTAACCCTCAGCGCGAGCTCTGCCTCCTTATAATGAGCCTGTCAGAGGGGGCGGGACGTGTGTGTGTGTGTGTGTGTGTGTGTGTGTGTGTGTGTGTGTGTGTGTGTGTGTGTGTGTGTGTGTGTGTGTGTGTGTGTGTGTGTGTGTGTGTGTGTGTTCCCGTGTTCCCGTGTTCCCGTGTTCCCGGTCACTCCTCTGAAGTCCCCTCGTGAAGTGATGTTTGTAAACAACTCGTGTGTCGCATGCCAGGCAGAGGTGTAGAGCACAGATATTAATAATCCTGACCCAGTCATTCTCATGTTGTCACCAGGCAGATCCTCACAGGACCAGAATACACGCACAGACTCATGGACTCCTGCCCATAAATAATACTTGATATGAAGCTAATTGGCGTGATATAGGCTACTCGTGAAATATAGCATTTAAAAGTTTAAGGGTAGAAAATACTTAATACTTAATAATTATGTAATATACAAAGCATAGGATCAGCTGATATATCAACAAACTGATATAGCACGGTTATAAGTTGAACTACCCAACAGTATTGATAAAACATGATAGATACTTGGTAGATAACACATTACAAGCCTTCTCGTTCTCACATTCATGTCTAACAAATGGATATACTGTAGTAATCAAAACAAATTGAGACGGGCCATTCGATTTCTATTATAAATACTTGTACCTGTTATTGATTCAAAAGTATTTTACATTCAGTCAGTAATCTGTGTATGTCTTCCAGTATTAATATTTACCAAATGATTAACCTGTGTCCCAGCAAGTGATGAGTTTTCTGTAGTTGAAAACATTGCATGTATATTGAGCATTTCTACAGCAGTTGGAAAAGGTTAATTGATATGGTATGACACTTTAAATGTTGACCTGCAGTTACCGTATATATTTAAAAGAGCTCAGATGTATATTGAAGGTAAATGTCATATTGTTGAGGTTTAGAAAGTGAGAACTGCTCTGAGAAAAGACATTGCAATGGTGAAGTCAATATGATCCTCAGACATTCATCACTCTGACATGAAAGAATTGAGTTCTGGTCTCCGTCAATGTGAAGCTGCAGCGACATCTGCTGGTGAGATATCACAAGTGCACCTGTTCAGGACCTTGAATTGGGATTTTTTGTTTCACAACTATGATGAAGTGTGAATTTCCATTCGCTGGTTTGGAGAACATATTGGTTTTCTAGGCCTTTGAGTATGAGTTTACATCTGGCTTTGTCTCTTTCATCAGGCGCTTGCCAAAACCAAGTTGCTTCGTCCTGTAAGAAGTGGATGAACGCCGCTTTAAATGTAAGTAACTAAAGATTTTCCTCACCAGTATTTCCCTTGACTTACAGCATGCTGTTTGTTGGAGAAGTACTCAGATATTGTACTTGAGTACAAGTTGAAGTACTCAGATCGTGTACTTGAGTAAAAGTAGAAGTACTCAGATCTTGTACTTGAGTAAAAGTAGAAGTACTCAGATCGTGTATGTGAGTAAAAGTAGAAGTACTCAGATCTTGTACTTGAGTAAAAGTAGAAGTACTCAGATCTTGTTCTTGAGTAAAAGTAGAAGTACTCAGATCTGGTACTTCAGTAAAAGTAGAAGTACTCAGATGTTGTACTTGAGTAAAAGTAGAAGTACTCAGATCGTGTACTTGAGTAAAAGTAGAAGTACTCAGATGTTGTACTTGAGTAAAAGTAGAAGTACTCAGATATTGTACTTGAGTAAAAGTAGAAGTACTCAGATTGTGTACTTGAGTAAAAGTTGAAGTACTCAGATGTTGTACTTGAGTAAAAGTAGAAGTACTCAGATCTTGTACTTAGTAAAAGTAGAAGTACCAGAGTGCAGAAATACTCTGTTACAGTAAAAGCATTCAAAATGTTCCTCAAGTGAAAGTAGAAAGTACTCTCATCTAAATATAGTGAAGTACTCAGATCTTGTTCTTGAGTAAAAGTAGAAGTACTCAGATCTGGTACTTCAGTAAAAGTAGAAGTACTCAGATGTTGTACTTGAGTAAAAGTAGAAGTACTCAGATCGTGTACTTGAGTAAAAGTAGAAGTACTCAGATGTTGTACTTGAGTAAAAGTAGAAGTACTCAGATATTGTACTTGAGTAAAAGTAGAAGTACTCAGATCTTGTACTTGAGTAAAAGTAGAAGTACTCAGATCTTGTACTTGAGTAAAAGTAGAAGTACTCAGATCTTGTACTTGATTAAAAGTAGAAGTACTCAGATCTTGTACTTGAGTAAAAGTAGAAGTAATCAGATGTTGTACTTGAGTAAAAGTAGAAGTACTCAGATCTTGTACTTGAGTAAAAGTAGAAGTACTCAGATCTTGTACTTGAGTAAAAGTAGAAGTACTCAGATCTTGTACTTGATTAAAAGTAGAAGTACTCAGATCTTGTACTTGAGTAAAAGTAGAAGTACTCAGATCTTGTACTTGATTAAAAGTAGAAGTACTCAGATCTTGTACTTGAGTAAAAGTAGAAGTAATCAGATATTGTTCTTGAGTAAAAATAGAAGTACTCAGATTGTGTACTTGAGTAGAAGTAGAAGTACCAGAGAGTAGGAATACTCTGTTTCAGTAAAAGTCCTGCATTCAAAATGTTCCTCAAGTGAAAGTAGAAAGTATTCTCATCTAAATATAGTGAAAGACAGTAAAAGTAGTCGTTGTGCAGATTGGTCCATTTCAGAATAATATATATGATGTGTTTTATAATGATTGATCATGAAAGTGTTCTCAGAGCTGGTGAAGGTGCAGCTAGTCTGAAGTACTTTGTAGACTGCAGGGTAGCTGGTGAAGGTGCAGCTAGTCTGAAGTACTTTGTAGACTGCAGGGTAGCTGGTGGAGGTGCAGCTAGTCTGAAGTACTTTGTAGACTGCAGGGTAGCTGGTGAAGGTGCAGCTAGTCTGAAGTACTTTGTAGACTGCAGGGTAGCTGGTGAAGGTGCAGCTAGTCTGAAGTACTTTGTAGACTGCAGGGTAGCTGGTGGAGGTGCAGCTAGTCTGAAGTACTTTGTAGACTGCAGGGTAGCTGGTGGAGGTGCAGCTAGTCTGAAGTACTTTGTAGACTGCAGGGTAGCTGGTGAAGGTGCAGCTAGTCTGAAGTACTTTGTAGACTGCAGGGTAGCTGGTGAAGGTGCAGCTAGTCTGAAGTACTTTGTAGACTGCAGGGTAGCTGGTGGATTCACTCCAGGTGGAACTAAAGTCTGATTCAACACTTGGTTAGATTTCACATCCTTCATCCAGATCTGTGAAGTAACTAAAGCACAGTTAGTAAAAGTACACCACTTACCTCTGAACTGTAGAGGAGTAGAAGTGCAAAGTAGCATTAGTACTTGAGTAAATGACCTGATGACGGGTCTTTCGTGTGTTATGTCTTTGTGTCCCTTGTGTCTCACACGTGAAGCGAGTGTATCAGACCCCCAGACAGCAGGTGTCCAGTAAATCTGTGTGAGAGTGGATTGTCTCCACAGTCTCCACGCTGGGAGTTTCACACCTCCAGTGTTCACTCTACCACGATCAGCAAATGGACGAACACCGCGTGTGTGTGCAGCTGCACGTGTGTGTTGACTCTGCAGCTGAACCCAAAGAGAGGTGCTAAAAGTGACACCTTGCACACACCCTGAGAAGATATCAGAGCTCATAACCAGGACACATACATGTACCTTTATATACATCACAGAGCTGGACACGGAGTAATAGGAATCATATTTATTGAAAAATAAATTACATGACCTTTACTTACATATTTACATTCATTTAAAGTCATTTCTGATGAACACAATGCCATATATCGGCTTGAATGCTACTAGTATTTAAAAAAATAGACTCTTGGCACAAGATTACTCACACACTGCACTTATCAGCGAGGGTTTTATCTGACAATACCATATCTTTATATTCAGCCCTTTGCACAATGAGTTCAACAGCGGGGCCTGGGTGATTCATGCGCGTGTGGGCGAGAAGTGAAAACTAGTATTTAACTACATTTTAAACGAGACTGCCTGCGGTCGAACTCGCTTCCTACTTGCATCGTGACTCAAGCAGTTATATTACTCTTTTTCTGAGTCGTTAAAATCAATATTTTATGAATCTGTTTAGACCAGCGCTCAATTCGGTCTAAAGTGATTCAATTTAAATGTTTTTTTAGTCGGGTTTTATTTGTTTTGAAATCTTATTTGACATCTTCCTATCGTTTGTATCTCATACACCAGGGGTGTCAAACTCATGGCCCGGGGGCCAAATCCGGCCCGCAACTTCATTTTATGTGGCCCGCAAGAGCTTGCAAAGAATATAATACGTTTATTATACGGTTACATGCTACTTTACAGTATATCTATATATATTCATTTTAATTAATTTCTCATTTTATAGTTATTTATCATTTTACATTTTTATCTTTGATTTATCCTTAATTGTATTAATCTGTGTGAATCTGTGCTGTGCTGTTTTTCAATCGTACCCTGTTGCTGTTAAACCACTGAACTTCCCCACGGGGATTAATAAAGCTCCATCTTATTTTACAGAAGCATGTTGCCCATAAACTACATGTCCCACAATGCATCTCATTTTGTGACATTCTCACTGAAGAGACTTGCAATTATTTGCCCTAGACTTCTGCTTTCAGACGTAGTTAATTATGAAGTTATTACCCTATCCGATAATAATCCAATGCAGAGGCAATAATATAATATAATACATTATTTCATATATATTATGTATTTATATATGTATATTTATATAGTTACAACCGGCCCTTTGAGTGCAACCATAATGCTAATGTGGCCCACGATGAAATTGAGTTTGACACCCCTGTCATACACTGTTGGAGCCATTGTCCTTGTGTTATTATTGTCTGAATGTCAGGCTTAATAATAATATAAATTAGATTATACTGTACTGTGAGTCACACTATGGTTTAAAATGTATTAATGTAAGGCTCACTTATTATTTGTTATATGTGCGTCAGTGTCACGTGCATGGCTATATGGTAGGTTGATAGGACACAGCTGGTGTTGATGAGACGGGAAAGTCTTTTGACCGTGTTCTTTTTGTTCTTTTGGAGACTGTTTATTTAGTATGAAGCAAAGACATGTGTCCTGCTGTTTCTATGCCGTCTGGACTGACGAATAAAGCTCATCTAACTCAACCACGATCTCAGCTAACTTGGTTGGGAACAAAGAGAGGCGCGTCAAAACCCACAACCCCGATAGAGGTGGCTATGACATGGTAGACAAGGATTACAACGCCACCACACACTGTAAAGATCATTTAAACAGAAGTAAGAGTAGTTTAAAGTACGTTAACCAATCTACATTTCTCCGTGATAAAGCCCTGCTGTTATTCAACTTCTTCCGTATAGTCATTGGTACTCGCTTTCCACAAAACTGTGTGTTTGTTTCTGCCTGCACACACACGTGTTGCAACTTCATATATTACTACTCTCCATCCACGACCCTACTGTGGGGTTCATTCAGACAGTTTGAAACGCGAGGGCCGTGATCTGCCCTCGCTCAAGGGAACACCTTGACTTGAGACCTCCCCCGTGATAAATACATGGAATTATAATGAAGCCAGCTGCAATGGATAATGTATCCACCAGGGGGCGCTGTGGGGTTCCACACTGGAGCTCATGTGAAGTAAAGTCAGATACAGTACGCTGGATGTACAGCGGAACTTTGTTCAGATCCATAAGTCACGGATATCATACTCTGTGCTAAATAAGAGACATGTAATCATTTACAAAACATCACCATGTTGTTATTTAACAAAATAATGTTGTTTAGTCGAAAAAAACGAACGGGAGGAAATGCAGCCCGGCTCTGGATTTGTAATCCTAATGTAATCTTCATCTTCACCACGATCATTTATGTTTACCGAATTGACATGAAATCACTGACACATATGAATATTCTGTATTTAACTTCATTAAGACGTTATTAACTAATCTCAGTCATTTCAGTCTGCATGTGTTTTGGTTGTGTGCATGTCCTATAACTTGACCTTTTTATAAATTAGGTATGGGTGTGTGTCACTCAAAGTCGCAGCCCAGCAGTTCTATTCTCATGGTGATGGAGGTCGTCCAGCTTCTGGGGATGACTCGGATGAAGCGGGAGAAAATAGGAGGGTAGATGTAGTTCTTCACGTGGTCGTGGTTATCTGAGTTCCCCAGAAAAGTCTGGATTTGGTTGGAGTAAAGAAAGACATTGTTATGGGAAGAAAGACATGGTTTGTGTAGCTCCAATAGAGCGGTGCAGGAACGAGTCCTAAAACCCGGAAGTGAGTCACCACTTCCTGTTCCCTCGTCTCAGAGCCAATGGGATCTCTCCAGGATGTTGGAAAATAGCTCCAAATAAGGTCTGTGGTTGAGACACGTTGAAGAGCCGGATCACGTTTTGTTCTACGACATTAAATCCATCAGCAGTGGTGATTTCTGAAGACTTTACGTGTCTGAAAAACGATGGTTGTTACCAAGTGGCTGAATAGGACTACAGAAGTCGTGGAGGCCGTTGAACGCCGAACACGTAAACACTCCTCTAAGTTAGTTTCTGTTCTGCTTGAAAGCAAGTCCCTGCCTCCTGCAGAGTGTTCAAACAAACGCTTCAACTCGTTCCATCTAGAATCTGTAGTTTGAATATGGATCTGAAGTCGGCGTGACGTTGAAGTCGTGCTGCTGGACTCGCCTGTAGTTCCTTGATAGCATTACGTTAGCATTTAGCTTCTGGCGATTAGATTTATGATTCGAACATTATAAAAGTAGGGTAGACACGTGGAGATTATCCGGCTGAACAAAACGTGCATTTATCAAACTGGTTCTTTCTCCACAGATCTTATTTCCAGCTATTTCCCAGAATCCTACGGAGAAATCCCGTTGCTCTTTTGTCGAGGGAACCAGCAGTTTACTTCAGGGTCGGCCTACAAAAAGACGTCATTACTGGACCGCTGTATTTCCTCAGGATTGTGTCTGTGCTCACCTTGTATGTGAGGGCCTCGTCGTCTGTGTACGGGGTCCAGTGTCTCCCGTTGTCACTGTACTGCAGAGAGTAGGAGATCACATACATCTCTGTCCCCAGAGATTTGGCTCCTTGCGTTACGATACCTGTGATCTTCTTCACCTGAGGCAGCTCCACCTGAAGCCACTGGTTCATGTTACTATACTGTGGAACAGAGAGAGGTAAGATATTAGTTGTACCTTGACATTTTGTAAGGGTTTTTTGAGGCTGTGGATGCATTTATTTTGATATTTCCTGACTGTATGAGGGTTTGTACCTTAGCCTGCCATGCATTGATGGTCCCTTGTTTGTCCAGACGTGCATACGCAGGTTTCCAGGAGGATCCAGAGTACCAGCTGGAGGCTTCAGAGCTGGCTGTGATACGACGGTCTTCTATCAAGCCGGCTCTTCATCCCCAGAGGCACCGAGCAGCCTGGGGATTAGAAATGTTACTGTTAGAAAGATCTCCCTGGTCCCCGGCTTGAGCTTCAACATCAGGATCCACGTGTATGTGATCCTCTCCAGAATGGAAGTAGTGCTCACATACAGAGCATCAACTAGTTCCTGAACAGTGTCCTTCACATGCTGACATCCAAGAGAGGGAGTTACACAGTCACAAGATGCAGGAATACCGGGTCTTAGGTAATCATACATTCTGTCATGTACAAAATCCTGAGTTTTTTCTCAAAAAGTAGGCTTTTTTTTGAAAATCTCTGACTTTCTCTCAAAATCTCAAAATTCTGACTTTTTCCTCAAAATTTTGACTTTCTCAAAATCTCTAAATTTGGACTTTCTCTCAAAATCTCACAATTCTGACTTTTTTCTCAACATTTCTAAATTCTGACTTTTTCTCACAATTCTGACTTTCTCTGAAAATCTCTAAATTCTGACTTTTTCTCTAAATTCTGACTTTCTCAAAATCTCTAAATGTGGACTTTTTCTCAAAATCTCAAAATCTGGAATTTTTCTCAAAATCTCCTCAAAATCTCACAATTCTGACTTTTTTCTTAAAATCTCTAAATGTGGACTTTTTCTCAAAATCTCAAAATCTGGACTTTTTCTCAAAATCTCTAAATTTGGACTTTCTCTCAAAATCTCCTCAAAATCTCACAATTCTGACTTTTTTCTCAACATTTCTAAATTCTGACTTTTTCTCACAATTCTGATTTTCTCTCAAAATCTCAAAATTCTGACTTTTTCCTCAAAATTCTGACTTTCTCAAAATCTCTAAATTTGGACTTTCTCTCAAAATCTCACAATTCTGACTTTTTTCTCAAAATCTCTAAATTTGGACTTTTTCTCAAAATCTCTAAATTTGGACTTTTTCTCAAAATCTCTAAATGTTGACTTTTTCTCAAAATCTCTAAATTTGGACTTTTTCTCAAAATCTCACACAGTCACAAGATGGAGGAGTAGAAAGCAGTATTCAATGTTTACTTCAGATCAGCTCCACATCAGAAATGAGCATGCTTGATGTCTCTCTCCATAGAGGCTGACTCATCATGTTAATCACATAACTATCACACATCACACATCCTGCCATGTTCACAGCTGCAGTTGGGATACCTCTGTTAGAATGTTACTCTCATGTTGGAGGAGGACATTCAGTGTTTTCCCAACAGTTATACGTATACAGCAAACCCAACTCAAGTACACATGCATTTTGGTGTCATTTACAGAACATATTTCTAATTGTTTATCATAGAATATACAAAACACGATCTTATTTTCCAATGTATCATGCTCAATCTGCACCAGATGGTGGATGTACAAATACTGCAAGATTACAAACATGTATTGCCCCCTAATTTTGCAAGGTAAATCTGCAGCTCATACTGGGCGTGCCTCCTGAATGTCATGCAATTGGGACAATACATTGTTTTTCCAACAATGCATCCAAACAAAAAAGAGCTAGTGATCCAGCTGGTGAACAATGCACACAATCAAGGGAAATAAATATTGATGTTTTCAAGAAAGAATTCAAAAATAATGTGGATTTAGCTTATTTCATCTGGCAGATATTCAGTCCATCTTACCGTCGAGCTCACAGCCGTAGAACTCCATGCGGACGGTGGCTGTGTTGAACCAGTTTATGGGATGGAGCCGAATGAAGCGACTGATCATAGGAGGGAAGAAGGTGTTTCCCTTAGTCACGTAGGCTTCCTCGTTGCCAGGGAACACCTAAGAGGAAGATATGTTTATAGAAAGAAGTCGATAGTGGTATCCAGAGGTGGGAAGTAGTGGAGTACACTACTGGAAGTACAGTAACTTCGTTACTGTACTTCAGTGCATGTTTCTGGTATCAGTACTTTAATACCTGTACTTTCTACTTCTTACATTTTAACTCAAATACCTGTACTTTCTACTTCTTACATTTTGAACTCAAATACCTGTACTTTCTACTTCTCACATGTTGAACCCAAATACCTGTACTTTCTACTTCTTACATTTTGAACTCAAATACCTGTACTTTCTACTTCTCACATGTTGAACTCAAATACCTGTACTTTCTACTTCTTACATTTTGAACTCAAATACCTGTACTTTCTACTTCTTACATGTTGAACTCAAATACCTGTACTTTCTACTTCTTACATTTTGAACTCAAATACCTGTACTTTCTACTTCTTACATGTTGAACACAAATACCTGTACTTTCTACTTCTTACATTTTGAACTCAAATACCTGTACTTTCTACTTCTTACATTTTGAACACAAATACCTGTACTTTCTACTTCTTACATGTTGAACACAAATACCTGTACTTTCTACTTCTTACATGTTGAACACAAATACCTGTACTTTCTACTTCTTACATGTTGAACACAAATACCTGTACTTTCTACTTCTTATATGTTGAACACAAATACCTGTACTTTCTACTTCTTACATGTTGAACACAAATACCTGTACTTTCTACTTCTTACATGTTGAACACAAATACCTGTACTTTCTACTTCTTACATGTTGAACTCAAATACCTGTACTTTCTACTTCTTACATGTTGAACCCAAATACCTGTACTTTCTACTTCTTCACATGTTGAACACAAATACCTGTACTTTCTACTTCTCACATGTTGAACACAAATACCTGTACTTTCTACTTCTTACATGTTGAACTCAAATACCTGTACTTTCTACTTCTTACATGTTGAACACAAATACCTGTACTTTCTACTTCTTACATGTTGAACTCAAATACCTGTACTTTCTACTTCTCACATGTTGAACTCAAATACCTGTACTTTCTACTTCTTACATGTTGAACCCAAATACCTGTACTTTCTACTTCTTACATGTTGAACTCAAATACCTGTACTTTCTACTTCTTACATGTTGAACCCAAATACCTGTACTTTCTACTTCTTACATGTTGAACTCAAATACCTGTACTTTCTACTTCTTACATGTTGAACTCAAATACCTGTACTTTCTACTTCTTCACATGTTGAACTCAAATACCTGTACTTTCTACTTCTTACATGTTGAACTCAAATACCTGTACTTTCTACTTCTTACATGTTGAACTCAAATACCTGTACTTTCTACTTCTCACATGTTGAACCCAAATACCTGTACTTTCTACTTCTTACATGTTGAACTCAAATACCTGTACTTTCTACTTCTTACATGTTGAACACAAATACCTGTACTTTCTACTTCTTACATGTTGAACTGAAATACCTGTACTTTCTACTTCGCTCATGTTGAACACAAATACCTGTACTTTCTACTTCTTACATGTTGAACTCAAATACCTGTACTTTCTACTTCGCTCATGTTGAACACAAATACCTGTACTTTCTACTTCTCTCATGTTGAACTCAAATACCTGTACTTTCTACTTCTTACATGTTGAACACAAATACCTGTACTTTCTACTTCTTACATGTTGAACTCAAATACCTGTACTTTCTACTTCTTACATGTTGAACTCAAATACCTGTACTTTCTACTTCTCTACATGTTGAACTCAAATACCTGTACTTTCTACTTCTTACATGTTGAACACAAATACCTGTACTTTCTACTTCTTACATGTTGAACTCAAATACCTGTACTTTCTACTTCTTACATGTTGAACTCAAATACCTGTACTTTCTACTTCTCACATGTTGAACACAAATACCTGTACTTTCTACTTCTTACATGTTGAACACAAATACCTGTACTTTCTACTTCTTACATGTTGAACTCAAATACCTGTACTTTCTACTTCTTACATGTTGAACCCAAATACCTGTACTTTCTACTTCTCTACATGTTGAACACAAATACCTGTACTTTCTACTTCTTACATGTTGAACACAAATACCTGTACTTTCTACTTCTTACATGTTGAACTCAAATACCTGTACTTTCTACTTCTTACATGTTGAACACAAATACCTGTACTTTCTACTTCTTACATGTTGAACTCAAATACCTGTACTTTCTACTTCTCACATGTTGAACTCAAATACCTGTACTTTCTACTTCTTACATGTTGAACCCAAATACCTGTACTTTCTACTTCTTACATGTTGAACTCAAATACCTGTACTTTCTACTTCTTACATGTTGAACCCAAATACCTGTACTTTCTACTTCTTACATGTTGAACTCAAATACCTGTACTTTCTACTTCTTACATGTTGAACTCAAATACCTGTACTTTCTACTTCTCACATGTTGAACCCAAATACCTGTACTTTCTACTTCTTACATGTTGAACTCAAATACCTGTACTTTCTACTTCTTACATGTTGAACTCAAATACCTGTACTTTCTACTTCTCACATGTTGAACCCAAATACCTGTACTTTCTACTTCTTACATGTTGAACTCAAATACCTGTACTTTCTACTTCTTACATGTTGAACTGAAATACCTGTATTTTCTACTTCTCATCATGTTGAACACAAATACCTGTACTTTCTACTTCTTACATGTTGAACATCAAATACCTGTACTTTCTACTTCTTACATGTTGAACCCAAATACCTGTACTTTCTACTTCTCTACATGTTGAACCCAAATACCTGTACTTTCTACTTCTTACATGTTGAACCCAAATATCTGTACTTTCTACTTCGCTACATGTTGAACACAAATACCTGTACTTTCTACTTCTTACATGTTGAACTCAAATACCTGTACTTTCTACTTCTTACATGTTGAACCCAAATACCTGTACTTTCTACTTCTCACATGTTGAACCCAAATACCTGTACTTTCTACTTCTTACATGTTGAACACAAATACCTGTACTTTCTACTTCTTACATGTTGAACCCAAATACCTGTACTTTCTACTTCTTACATGTTGAACCCAAATATCTGTACTTTCTACTTCGCTCATGTTGAACACAAATACCTGTACTTTCTACTTCTTACATGTTGAACTCAAATACCTTGTACTTTCTACTTCTCTCATTTCCCAAACAGCTGGTTCCTTTAGTCTGAATGTGTGTTGGTGCGTGGTCATTATTCTTTAGAGTCACTGCGTGCCTATTGGTTGGAACACGATCCGTGTATCCATCACTTCCTGGTCTTCTCTAAAGAAGAGGGACCAATGGAAACGTTGTCATGTTGCCGTGGAAACATTCATTAGCTAACAATGACATTATTGTTCTATTAATATAAAGGGAGGTCAGGTACTCTTTAAAGCAGCTGCTAGTTATGGGTACTTTTTACTGAAGTACACTTCAAAGCCTCTTTACTTTGACTTGAGTAAAGATGTTTAGTCAGTACTTCTACTTTCACCAGAGTATTTTTAAACACGAGTATCTGTACTTCTACTTGAGTAAAGGATGTGTGTACTTCTACTTGAGTAAAGGATGTGTGTACTTCTACTTGAGTAAAGGATGTGTGTACTTCTACTTGAGTAAAGGATGTGTGTACTTCTACTTGAGTAAAGGATGTGTGTACTTCTACTCGAGTAAAGGATGTGTGTACTTCTACTTGAGTAAAGGATGTGTGTACTTCTACTTGAGTAAAGGATGTGTGTACTTCTACTCGAGTAAAGGATGTGTGTACTTCTACTCGAGTAAAGGATGTGTGTACTTCTACTTGAGTAAAGGATGTGTGTACTTCTACTTGAGTAAAGGATGTGTGTACTTCTACTTGAGTAAAGGATGTGTGTACTTCTACTTGAGTAAAGGATGTGTGTACTTCTACTCGAGTAAAGGATGTGTGTACTTCTACTCGAGTAAAGGATGTGTGTACTTCTACTTGAGTAAAGGATGTGTGTACTTCTACTTGAGTAAAGGATGTGTGTACTTCTACTTGAGTAAAGGATGTGTGTACTTCTACTTGAGTAAAGGATGTGTGTACTTCTACTTGAGTAAAGGATGTGTGTACTCTGCATCTCTGGTGGTCACACAGTAACATCCTAGTGTGTAGCATTGACAGAAAGACCTCCCACCTTCCGGAGGTCCCTGCTGTCGCCCTTATAGAAGATCCACTTCTTGCGGTCGGTGCTGTATGAGATGGAGTACTTTGTCACAAACTGGGGTTGCAACATCTGCTTTGCTCCCTGCGTGGCGATCTGACTGATAACAACGGGCCGCTGGAAGTCCACCTGGACAGAGGGACGGTTGCATCACATGTTAGGAAAGTGCACACATGTGAACAAAGACACACACAACGTACGCAACACGCACCTGGATCCAGCTCATGTTCTGCTCCGTGCTCCATGCGTTGTATTTCCCGCCATTGTTCAATCGGGCAAGACTTGGCTCCCAGTATCCTTCAAAGCAAGTGGAGTCATTTTCATTTCACTAGCTTCATATTTGTACAGCAATTTTATAATATCAAAAGTATTTGTCTTTGAAGAACCAATGTGATGTGTGCAGACAGTATGGCGATGTTTACCTCGGGTATTGATCGCTGTTATCTGGCTGTCCTTCACACTGCCTGACTCCAAACCCAGGGCACGATGGCAATCTTAGAGGAAACATACAAGCACTATTTTAATATCAAAACACCATTACGGGATGTTTAAAGGCAGCAGGTTTTTATTCCAGTTGCTTGTACCGTCATCCAGAACCAGAAAGAGGGTCTGCATGCCCTTCTGTTGGATGAAACCAATCTCCGTCTCCAGCTGCCACAGGCCCGGTTTGGACGGGTACATCTCCAGAGTGGCAAAGCTTCCTGGAGAGACAGAACGGAACAACAAGGGTCATGATCTGTTTATTTTCTAATACTCACAGTTTCCTGCTTCACTTTGAAAGGTACCGTCTCATGTCTGTATTTGATTCTCTGTGTTTTCCCTCCTCTCTGATTGGCTGATTGTTTATCACATCCGTTCTCAAGCTGTGTGTTGTCTCGTGGTTACCCCTCACTGGAAAGAACGCTGCTCCAAAATCAAGTAAAAGAATAATGAAAACAAGGCGTTTCGCTTTTAATAAGTAAAGAAATCTGCCAATAGAACAAGGGAAGTGTCGCTTGGTTAGATCTCGTTAAATAAGACGGGATATTTAGATCAGAGATCTTAATGAGCTGGGGAAACTTATGTTGAACTATATCTTACCAGGATCAGTACATGTACAAAATAAGCCTGAATGCTCTGACGTTAGTTCCAATAAGAATTTGTTTTAGTTTTTTAAATCAAGTAAGATTTATTTGTTAAAACAAGATTAAAGAACTTGTTTCATTTGACATACAACTCAAAATAAGATGTTTTCAAGAGTCTTGAAGATGCATTGTCTAAAGACCCTATATCTCACTGCATTGTTACCTCTTCCGTTATCGCGTCTTATGTCGAGTGTGAAGACGTATTCGGACGAGAAATGAGACGAATATACTTGGCAAGATTTTGAGTTTTTACAGTGCTGTGTATTTCCCCCGTGTTCCTTGTTAGTTTGTCGTTGTTTTTCCCGTGGTTTGGTCCTTGATGTCCCGGGTCTGCCCTCCGGTGTCCTCAGAGTCTTCCTGGCTTCATTTAGTTTTGTTGCTACTTTTCCTTTTGTTAATCGTCCCTGCTTGCACCGTTTTTTGTAAGTACAGCTTTCATTTTAATAAAGCTAGCTTGTTGTTCCTTTCCTTATATCTGCCTCCCCTGTTTGTACTCGATTTGGCTCTGTAGTACTCTTGCCAAACCTGTTGGTAGTTACTCAAAAAAAGTAATCCCTTACTTTACTTAGTTACTCACTGCTGAAAGTAATTAGTTACACTACTTTTGGATTACTCTGTAAAATCACCTGAAAAAGGGACGTTAGATTTATTTATTATTATCTTCCCGTTATGCAGATAGTGATAGTCGAAGACCGTAAAAGTAACGCAAGTAACGAGCTAATTTCGTGCTGAGTAACTGTAACGGCCCGTCCACACTACAGCGTCGACAGCTTCAATCTGCCCCTTCACTTTCAATGGGGTGACGTCACGTTGCCTCGCTTTTTCGCCGAACTGAATTGTGGGTAGCAGAGCGGTCGGAGTAGCCAGCGCCAGCCAATCAAATCCCATTTCTGAAAATCTGACAGCTCAAGCCGTAGCCAATCACACCGCGTCTAAGCTGGGAGAGATATCCCGCCGTTCATTTCTATATTTCAAAAAAAGTCGGAAGAGAAACTAACTATCGCCGTAGCAATCACCCGGTTTTGTATGACCAGACCCTCTTCACCTACCGGGATACAAACCGGAGGAACCAGCATGGAGGGAGGTGGCAGAGACAGTGGGGGAAACTGGTAGGTTTCGCCTGTTTGGGGAGTTTATATATATATATATATATATATTATAT
>NW_027263137.1:0-17500 GCF_902827115.2 Pseudochaenichthys georgianus
TGTGTGGTGTGTGTGTGTGTGTGTGTGTGTGTGTGTGTGTGTGGTGTGTGTGTGTGTAGTGTGTGTGTGTGTGTGTGTGTGTGTGTTGTGTGTGTGTGGTGTGTGTGTGTGTGTGTGTGTGTGTGTGTGTGTGTGTGTGTGTGTGTGTGTGTGTGTGTGTGTGTGTGGTGTGTGTGTGTGTGTGTGTGTGTGTGTGTGTGTGTGTGTGTGTGTGTGTGTGTGTGTGTGTGTGTGTGTGTGTGTGTGTGTGTGTGTGTGTGTGTGTGTGTGTGTGTGTGTGTGTGTGGCTTTAAGGTGTCGGAAGAAATAGTTTTTAACGTAAAACACACACCGAGATGTTTATCAGTGTATTCAAATGTGCTCTCCAAACAAACCCAACCCATACGTTTCCCCCCTGCAGAGATGGTTATCTCTTTAAACCACAACTACACACACACACACACACACACACACACACACACACACACTTTAATCCCCTCCCCGCAGAGGTGGTTATCTGCAAACATGCAACATTGCACCCCTCCGTGCCCTTGGGACAACACATTAACACAGTAAATGAAACAGCTTTGAGATTTTTATGCTTTTACTTGTGACATTCCTACACTCTGGTACTTCTACTTGTACTCAAGTACAAGATCTGAGTACTTCTACTTGTACTCAAGTGCAAGATCTGAGTACTTCTACTTTTACTCAAGTACAAGATCTGAGTACTTCTACTTTTACTCAAGTGCAAGATCTGAGTACTTCTACTTTTACTCAAGTACAAGATCTGAGTACTTCTACTTGTACTCAAGTGCAAGATCTGAGTACTTCTACTTTTACTCAAGTACAAGATCTGAGTACTTCTACTTTTACTCAAGTGCAAGATCTGAGTACTTCTACTTTTACTCAAGTACAAGATCTGAGTACTTCTACTTTTACTCAAGTACAATATCTGAGTACTTCTACTTTTACTCAAGTACAAGATCTGAGTACTTCTACTTTTACTCAAGTACAAGATCTGAGAACTTCTACTTTTACTCAAGTACAAGATCTGAGTACTTCTACTTTTACTCAAGTACAAGACCTGAGTACTTCTACTTTTACTCAAGAACAAGATCTGAGTACTTCTACTTTTACTCAAGTACAATATCTGAGTACTTCTACTTTTACTCAAGTACAAGATCTGAGAACTTCTACTTTTACTCAAGAACAAGATCTGAGTACTTTTACTAGACCTGAGTACTTCTACTTTTACTAGACCTGAGTACTTCTACTTTTACTAGACCTGAGTACTTTTACTAGACCTGAGTACTTCTACTTTTACTCAAGTACAAGATCTGAGTTCTTCTACTTTTACTCAAGTACAAGATCTGAGTACTTCTACTTTTACTCAAGTACAAGATCTGAGTACTTTTACTAGACCTGAGTACTTCTACTTTTACTAGACCTGAGTACTTCTACTTTTACTAGACCTGAGTACTTCTACTTTTACTAGACCTGAGTACTTCTACTTTTACTAGACCCGAGTACTTCTACTTTTACTAGACCCGAGTACTTCTACTTTTACTAGACCCGAGTACTTCTACTTTTACTAGACCTGAGTACTTCTACTTTTAATAGACCTGAGTACTTATACTTTTACTCCAGTACAACATCTGAGTACTTCTCCCACCTCTCGAGCTCTGCTTTCACTTCCATTGTTTGCAAAAAAAAAAAAAAAAAAAATGCATTTCCTTGTTTTTTATCGATGCAAATTCCCCTAAAACCTGTGCTTAACCA
This sequence comes from Pseudochaenichthys georgianus, assembly GCF_902827115.2. Lineage (NCBI taxonomy): Eukaryota > Metazoa > Chordata > Actinopteri > Perciformes > Channichthyidae > Pseudochaenichthys > Pseudochaenichthys georgianus. The sequence continues at coordinate 1,762 of NW_027263137.1, forward strand.
CAGAGAAGCTAACCCCTACCCTTTGCACCCCACACTCTTTTCTGTGGGCTCCCCCTCCTCCTCATCTTCAATCCTTCAGGCTGCCCAAGCCCTCGTAGGAAGGAAGTGGCTAATTCAGCCGATCATACAGGAAACAGGAAGTCATTTCCCAGTTGAAGGGAAACACGCTTCTGCTGCGACAGATTTCTCCTCCGCCCACTGCGGGTAATCGCCACCTGATCTCGTGTTGTGATACTGTGTGTTGTTTTTACAATCACAGTAAGTCTGCAACAGAAACATGAACACCTGGTGCACGCAATACCAACGAAGAAGAACCTCAACTTAACTTGAGAAATTAAAATCTTTTTAATATGGCTTTTAATTTGGGTTAACTTTCGATTCTCACTGGTATCATTGTCCTTGTTTTACTGTGTATATTTTTTTATTTTAAATTGTTTTATTGTAGCCTATAGTTGGGCTGCTTTGTGCACGAAAGGCGCCATACAAACAAAGTGTATCATATCATTATTAAATAGTTGCATTAGCTGTGGATTGATAAGATGATTAATTATCTCTTACATGACTAGTCTCTTCATTTCTCTAATGTCAATGCCTCGTCTTTTTATGCTGCTGCTACGCCACATTTGGATCAATAAAGTACTTCTTATCGTATCGTACCTGATCTCGTGATTGTTACGCCTCGTCCCCAGCGGGCAGACTCCTGCGGAATCGGACTACCAGCTGCTGGAAATCGCCCGGCGTTTGGAGATGTACGGCGTTCGTCTTCATCCGGCCAAAGACCGCGAGGGAACCAAACTCAGCCTGGCCGTGGCGCACATCGGCGTGCTGGTTTTCCAGGTAAATGCATCGATATCTGATCCGTATTTTGCAGTAATTAGTGTTTTTGTGGCATGCTTACAATAATACACATTTTGTACACAACTTGTTTAAGAAATTGTGATGTATTCTCATATATCTTCTTCTTTATTAAAGGGATACACAAAAATTAACGCCTTCAACTGGTCCAAGGTTCGCAAACTCAGCTTCAAGCGCAAACGGTTTCTAATCAAGCTGAGAGCAGACCCCGCTGTGAGTTTCGCTTCCTCCCTCCTTTCCCGACTTAATTTCCCACCTTCGCTCCGTATGAAACTTATCTTCACGTCTTCCAGCAAAGCGCCCATCACGACACGCTGGAGTTCGCCATGGCCAGCAGGGATTGCTGTAAGATCTTCTGGAAGATCTGCGTAGAATATCACGCCTTCTTCAGACTCTTCGAGGAGCCGAAGCCCAAACCCAAACCCATCCTGTTCACCAGAGGGTCCTCGTTCCGCTTCAGGTAAGGAGGGGACGGGGGAAAACAGGGATCTGACATTACAACGTTTGCATTATTAGAAAAATCTCCCTGGTCCCAGGCTTGAGCTTCAGCCTCAGGATCCACGTGTCTGGGATCCTCTCCAGAAGGGAAGGAGTCATCACATACAGAGACTAGTTCCTGAGCAGTGTCCTTCACATGCTGATATCAAGAGAGGGAGTCACACAGTCACAATATGGAGGAGTAGAAAGCAGTATTCAATGTTTACTTCAGATTAGCTCCACGTCAGAAATGAGCATGCTTGATGTCTCTCTCCATAGAGGCTGAGTCATCATGTTAATCACATAGCTATCATCTGCCTCAAGTATCCCATGAAACACGATTGCTGCTGCCTTTTGAAAGACATTTTCTAATCTTAACGGCACTTATCTGTAGGGTTGGGAACCGATAAGAAAATGCCGGGCACCGGGTACCAGGGTTTCCGCTAGGATTTTTTCTCGCCGGTCAAATGTCCGGGCAGAATTTATTTTACCGGACTAATTTGAAACTTACCGGTCATATTTCAATAATAATAATAGTTGTGTGGCAGAGTTTCCGTTAGCAGGTAATTACCGGACTATGAGCAGATATGCTTCAGTTTAAAACTCAGTTCACGGGGCTCATTTTTATATTGCTTCAGTTTATAATCGTAACAGATCGAAAAATTCAGATTCATTTTTCAATAAATGATTCCACAAACAACATAATTATTACATTCAAACAAACTACTTGTAGTAGATAACGTACATTATTCAGAAGTTTACATCAACTTTGAATAATAACACGGGAGAAACGGATCCTCTCCCTCCCCTCTCTCTCCTGACAGCCCGTCAGTTTCTCCTGCAGCTCGCTAAACAGAGGGCGGGGCTTCAGGTGATCATGCAGAGCTGCGTGTCTCGGTCAGACTCAGCAGCTGATCTGATCTCTCTCTCGCTCCGGTTACACTTCACTCGCGTTTCTGTCCATATCGATCAGACCCAGCTCTCCTGATCGGCCTTTATAGAGAGCACCGATCAAACTATTAAGAGTGAATATCGGCCGATAATGACCGGCGGCCGATCGATCGGAGCCTCCCTAATTATTACCAGACATTTTGACCGTCAGGTTTAGAATTTACCGGTTTTTTATACATTTTACCAGCTACAAACCGGTAATTACCGGCTAACGGAAACCCTCCCGGGTACCCATACAAAATACACAATTTTGGTTCTGCTTAACGGTTCCCAAACGCGGTAGACCCTGTATTCCACCGGGTCCATCTGCGCCGCGGCGACCCGGTGGAATACAGGGCGGACCCGGAGAATCACAGAACGGCCGGTCGTCAGCGGGTCGTCAGCGGGCCGTTGACGTCCGGTTCGCTGACGGCCGGCACCGCCCTTAATAACGGCATCATGTAAGTTAGGCTGACCGGCGACAGAGGTCCACAGTTGCCCCGCAGCGAGGCTCCCCCCGCGCCCTCCCGTAGGCAGTTCACGTGCTCAGTCACTTCATAACACCGAAGATGGGTCGCGGTAAATGCTCTGGAGTGAGGCGCCACTACACTAGAAAGAAAAAGACAAGGCACAGTGTAACGCCTGTTAATAGCTCGCCACAGGCAGAGCTCAGTTAAAATAAAGCACAGCTATTTTTGTTATCTAAATGTTTGACCTCTTTCTTTTGCAATTTTGGAATCGAAACGGGGAATCAATAAGAACCGGAATCGATAAGAACCGGAATCGATACATTTCAAACGATACCCACCCCTACTTATCTGGTTAAATAATGATATGAAAACAAGCAATGCATCAAGAGATACTAAAGGTACATCTGAGGATTTGCAGAATGAGATTAAACAGATGTTGGCATTACTGGAATATGTAACGACCTAAAACAAATAGAATAGTCGTAACAAATAAAGAGAAATGTCAGAATGTCAGACTCCATGTTGGCGTTGAGCAGATTCTTCAGGTGGTTAAGATGCAGAAGTGTCTCTGGCTTTATTGAAGCTGTATGGACTTTGTTACCGCAGAGCGCATCGGCTCAGTAATCAGTTCAGTCAGAGACTATCTGTAAAACACGCCGTAGCTTAAGGATCAGTGAAGATGTGAAAGGTCATTCGACAGCGCAGTGTGTGGAGAAACAGCTGGGATGCCTTTGTTATCATGTGGACTGTGATACTGGATTAATGCAGACATGTCAGTGTTGCACTCGATAAAGGAGGGGCTTCTTTAAATGGATTCTTTGAAACCAGCTGGTAACTAGTGGAATAAAAAGTAAAAAAATAGCCTCCAAAATGTAGTAAAGTAAATACCGTACTTTTCGGACTATAAGCCGCAACTTTCTTCCCCATTTTTTTTGTACAGCTAACGGCCACTAGGGGACCTCCTAAATCTATGGATTTTACAGGTACAATTAACCACCTTTAACACTACGGGCTCTAGGACCGGTCCGCGCCCGCCACCTCTAAGGGGCGGGCTCCAGCGGGAAAAGCTGGAGGCCGGAAAAGAGTGAGACAGGTAGCACGCCAAAGTAAAAGTGGAACCGAGAGACAGAACGAGAGCAAGACAGACGGACAATTTAGCTGCTGCGGCTTGTATGCAGGTGCGCTGTATAGTCCGAAAAGTACGGTATACAAAGTAGCTTCACTCAAGTGTTTCTCCCTTTGTTCCTGCAGCGGTCGAACCCAGAAGCAGATCATCGATTATGTAAAAGACACAGAGCTCAAGAAAGTTCCATTTGAAAGGTGAAACTTTTCATCTTCATTCACAGAAAACACGATCACATTCCTGATGATTTTAACCCAGTTTGACTTCATCTCAGCCTTCCTCTCCTTTTCCAGGAAGCACAGTAAGATCCTGTCCAACAGCGGCATGACGCCTCAGTCGTCTTCCTTCAGAACACCCGTGCCAAAAGAGGTGAACACACACACACACACACACACACACACACACACACACACACACACATGTATTCACACACACAGGTTGGGATTCTTCTGCAAGTTTATTCCTGAATAACTTCAAAGTCAAAGTGAACTTTATTATCAATTGTCAAAAGACAGAGAGATCGAAATACCGTTTCCCACAATCCTGAACACAAAAAAGCTGTATATAAAAATGTGTATAAAAATATGTATATACCTATATATATATATATACATATGCACAAATTAAGATTAAATAAAAGCACAACAATCAATTTATACAAAATAACAGTTGCTTCAAACCTTTATTTACACACAAAGTTAAAACGTCCAACATTTGACCTCCATGCGTTCCAGTAGATAGATAGATAGATAGATGGATGGATGGATAGATAGATAGATAGATAGATAGATGGATGAATAGATAGATAGATAGATAGATAGATGGATAGATGGATAGATGGATAGATAGATAGATGGATGGATAGATAGATAGACAGATGGATGGATGGATAGATAGATAGATGGATAGATAGATAGATGGATGGATAGATAGATAGACAGATGGATGGATGGATAGATAGATAGATAGATGGATGGATAGATAGATGGATAGACAGATGGATAGATAGATGGATAGATAGATAGATGAATAGATGGATAGACAGACATACCGATAGATAGATAGATGGATAGATGAATAGATAGATAGATAGATAGACAGACAGACAGACAGATAGATAGATAGATGGATGGATGGATAGATAGATGGATAAGTACTTTATTGATCCCAATTTGGGAATTCTTTGCGCCTTTTTCCCGAGAGCACGAAATCAAACATGGCAACTTCTTCAGCAAGTTTATCCCTGAATAACTTGTGTGCTTCTTCCCCCTTTTTTATTTTTTCTCACCCATCTCCTCCTCCACAGAGTGCCATGTCTGTGCAGTCATCAGACCAGCCCGACTCCTCCAGACTCGGCCCTCGAGGCGAGTGTAACGGCTCCGAGGATCCACCGGGGGCCACATCCAACACCAACGGTTTCCACGAGGAACCCACGGCGCCCAAATCAGACCCGACTCAATCCAAACAGAATCATAACGGCGGCGGATCGGCATCGGACCATCAGTTCCTGAACCCAGGTCCATCCTGCAGGGCTAACAAAGGCAGCAGCTCTTCTATTCCTTACATAGACTGCAGCGACATAGACAGTGAATGTGATGTGACGAAGAGCAGCAGGGGCCGCAGCGGGGCAACTGACAGCAAAGCGGACGAGCCTAGTGTATATAATATTAATAATAAGCATGGGGGGCAAGCAGGGAGTCTGTTTGGGGCTGTAAACGGGTTCTACCACACCAATCACCAGGGGCTGATGCAGCAGCAGCAGCAAGGTGTTCTGGGTAATAGAAGTACCGTAGATCCTAACACGCTTAGCCACGAGATAACGGATGATGAAATGGTGCCGAACAGCGGTTCATTTCACGGTCGTCTCCCGCTCCACAGCACGCTCCTGGACGAAGTGTTTCACGGGCGAGAAAAGCAGGTTTTAGGGCGGTCGTTCGGAAACGGGACGAGAAGTCAGTGCGCCAGCCCGGTGATCGGCAGCTTCCACCACCGCACGAACTCCCTCAGTCACGCCGAGATGACGAACGATCAGTCGCATTATTTCGTTAAGCGTCCCGGAGTTTTCCCAGTTGAAGCTCCCGGCGTTCCGACACCTCCTCTGGCTCAGATCCACTACGGTAGCTACTCCCCGGTCACCTCGAACCGCACTCATTTCGCCAAACCGCATCTCAACAACAACGCGCGAAATCGCTCGGACACAGATCCGTTTATTCTCAGCCAATTGACATCCACACCTGTGCACCAGCACGCCCCTCATCGCTCTGCGTCGCACGTCCAAGCGCCGTGTTCGGCCCCGATGGAGCGCAGAACGATTCCCACGAACGGGAATCACGCGGGAAATCACGGACAGGCGCGAACGAACACCGTTCAGCGGCTGTTTGGACGTCAGGGAAAACCCGGGACAAACCCCACGCGGGACAATCACAACAATATAAACGCGCCGGTTCAAATGATCGACGGATCCACAAGCAGCGGCTCTGGATCCGAAACCAGCGACGAGGAAGAGTCGGAAACCGGCAGCAGCGGCGCTTACAGCCACCCGTTAATGTACGGGAATCCCGCCGCGGTTAGCTCCTTGAATTCCGTGAACTCCAACGGCGTGAACTCGTCCCCGATTGGTCGCAATAAGTTCTCTTTCGGGCTGGAAGAGGGGGAGACCGGGCAGAGAGAGGAGAGGGAAGGAGGCCGTTATCGCTTTAACGAGGAAGACGTCGGAGGGCGGGTTTTCAGCTGTTGAAGGGTGAAGATATGCACGATAGGCGCATCTCCGTTAGTGTAGTCCAGATACTGCGCTGGTTGTGTGTAAGCTACGGTAATAGAAGAAATACTCTACTGTGAATCGCGATATTATCCTAGTCCACGTTTCCTCTTGCTGTGATGCACCTTTTTATAACAAGCGCATAGTTTTGGAGTTTGAAAATTGACATGTTTTGTAGGTTTTTTAACTCGGATCTCTGCCCTTCTTTTACGATGACTTTATAATACTTCCTTTCATTTTTTAAACCCCTAAAATCCTTGTTTTGTGTTGGAGACTCAATGCTAAAGTTAAAACATCAAGTACCCGTCCTTAAAATGTGCCATAACCTAAAACAATGTAAATTCAGTGTTTTTATATATATATGCAAAAGACTCATGATGTAGGAAATCTGAAGGAAAACTATCTCACGTACCTCATTCACACCAGCGGTGTTTCAGGGCCGGTTCGGAGCTTGAAAAGCACCGGGTTTTCCTGTTCACACCACAGCGGAGCCGCCTCTTAGCTCCGGAATCCGGTTCGTTTCAAGCACCAACAAATTGTCCGGCCGGAGCAAAAGCACCGCATACGTCACGCTTACGTCGAGGCGGGGCGGGGGCGGGGTCAACTCCTGAACAACAACAACAAGCCCGCGTTTTATCCAGTTTGTACGATGGAGAAACCTAACAAGCAGCAGTGGTCCACTGAGGAGACCAGCTACTTACTGGGAATCTGGGCTTCCGAAGAGGTGCAGAGGAAGCTGGAGCACAATCGGCCATTGTTGTTGTTGTTGTTGTTGTCGGTGTGAGCTGTGAGGGGTTTCCGCGCGGGTTGGCTTTATGAAGCAAACGGTTACGTCATGACGCAAACGATGACGCAGCACCAGTCGGACTCTGGGCGGTGTGAAAAGAGCCGGAGCTAAACCGAAGAACCGGTTCTGAACCTGAAAAGCTCACGGAGCTTGAACCGGAGTTGCGTTGGTGTGCATGAGGTAGTAGAGAATAGTTGCTATTAGTGCTATAACTTTACTCTGTTTAGGACGATTTAAAGTTGAACGTAAATGCATGTTATTGCGACATTAAGGTGTTGGAAAGGAAAGAAGGAACTGATGTTCCGGCGGTTTGTTTTCAGAAAGAGTGGACCAGGACCTGCTGCCTTTCTTGGTCTTACCCCCGTTCGTTGTGATAACATTTAGCGTTGTGTAGAAGTTTCTCTAAATCTCACTTTTATAATTGTATCGCTGTCGTCTCGTGCAATAGGAGGACTTTAAGGGGATAGCCGATAGACGGAGGGACTGATTACAGAATCGTCTTGGTAGAATAATGTGGGTGCTTCTCGTTCGCTTTCCGAGCACTTCCTGTCATTGTGGGTGCCCTGTACTTTGGATGTTTGTTGTAGTACTTCTCAATATCTCAAATAGATTTGCATCAGCTAAATGTGAGGGAGAGAATGAAGACCCGCTTTTATAATCGTATTTGTGATACATTCCTTTCGGTCTTTTCCCTTTCCTATCCTCACACACGTCGTCCTTAGCCGCGCAGCCGTCCACAGCGTTCTGCTTTGCTTTGCTCGGCCCCTGGCACGCTTGATAAAAAACACGTTCTTTGGATGCCGTCCTCTTTTTGTTGCTGTTTTATTGAAGGTGTTTCTGGCACTGCATCCAATCACGGTCATTTGCATTCACTGCTTATTCTCTTGCCCTAGCCATGCTGCTGTTAATCGGCATGTCGTGTTTAGGCTCGGTGCGAACACTAATCAAAGTGTACATTAGGGCTGTGCCATAATGGCAAAAATCATCATCACGATTATTTTGGTCAATAATTGATTGTTAAATATTAAATACGATTATTAATTGACTTTGAAAACATCCATTTATTAAACGTTAAAACAAATACAAATAATAATTTGAACAGTATCTTTTTAACTGTTGATTTCGACTGGAAAACCAATACAAAAATAAATAATACATTTAAATAAATAGTATCAAAAATAATAAATACAAATAAACAATATCAACAAATATTTTGGCGCGCACTTCCACAAGCTACTAAACATATATAAATACAAATAAATTCGATCAAATATGTTGCAGTGCACTGTCACAACAAATAATTTTTCGATTATGTTTTCATAATAGGCCAAAATCATAATTGCGATTTAAAGTACGATTAATTGCACAGCCCTAGTGTACATATTCATGATTTTAGGTTTAATCTGAGCAGGGTTTCTTTGAGCTACTTCTCGATGCATTTAAATCTACTAAGTGACTTAACTTGGCCTCGATTTGATCACCTCATGTGTAGCCCCTTTCCGAAAGCCACACCTTTTCTCTCCTCGCAGCAAAATGTCCACGCTTTGTAAATGCACTGTTTTGCGCATGTCACTGGGAACTGTTTTCCTTTCTCCTCAAACTGAATGCATGTTAACCTGGCGAGCAATGTCCCTGCTTTTCTGTCATCATGCTCGTTTCATCACTTGGTGTTTGTGTCACGGGGCTCGAAATGCTTTCAGATGTTTGAGAAACATTCGGGGCAGGTTACAAATGTCTCGTTTCCTGTTTTTCTTCTTCACAAAGTTTCATGCCTTTTTTGTTCCAACACTGCCACGGTTCATCTCCTGCACCCTTCACATATTCAGGATTAATGTTTCCGCCCGCAGCGACACAAGGATAGAACATGGCTGACTCAACTCCAGTGTGTTTTCAAAAGAGAGAGAGAGAGAGAAGGTAGACGGACACGAGTGAAGTTAAAGCTTAACGCAAGTGCAAAGATAGTTCAGAGAGACGTTTCGTAAGGTGGGAAAGTCTGAGTATTGTCGGAAGATGGACACACACACACACACACACACTCACACACACACACACACACACACACACACACACACACACACACACACACACACACACACACACACACACACACACACACACACACACACACACACACACACACACGAGAACTGGAGTTGAGTATTTCACCATGTCCATTGAGGCTTTTGAATGTACAGTAACCGACTGATCGACGGTGCTTTTGTACGCGGTCATTCGTATGTTAAGGGTTAATCAGAGCCACGTTGTTTTCTAGATTTACTTTCAATCATTGTATTTCTGCGGTTTCACACGCAGCTATGATTTTGGGCAAAGAGTTATGTGAGACAGTGCTATAAAATGCTTGGCAAGAATCCGAGTATTTTCCCAAATGTCGGGACTATTTTCTTAAGCATCACTTAACACGCGTTTTACCGACTGACGTCTTTTGAAGGGATGAACCGGCTTTCTGGCTATTCTTACGTTCGGATGTGAAGCTTGGGAAACGCTTCTGCGACGAATCTAAAGCATATTATTGCAAAAAATACTGGAAAGGCCACCAGAAAAGTGTCTTTATTCCTCTCAAAAGAAAGGGCTTCTCTCAACGCATAAGACCCACTGGTTTTCCCTCTTTGTATTCCTGCTCACCTGTCCTTTTTATTCCCATTAAAAAACACCTTTTACATTTTATTTTCTTGTCTTTGAAAGGTTTAATCTCGTTGCCCTTCGTCTCTCTTTTAACGCTGTAACTGTGTGCACTAGTGTCAATAAAAAAACGACCTTGTTTGTTGGAAATAAAAAGGGACTCCAGCATTTTCTGTAGAGAAAGAAACCCCTCAAACTCCCCCACCCATTTTCCCTTAAGTGTGCCTTAAGTGTGCCTCGCCACCCCCTCCCATGTGTTGTGTTAGCTAGTCGTAGCGTAGAGGTTTTGTTCGGTGGTCTGACCCGTCTGTGTTGCATGTTGTCTAGCTCGTAGTTTCACGTGTTTTGTTTCGTGGCAAGTTCCTTTTCTTCATAGCACCGTCACAGATCTACGCTCAGTGGTTTTTGAGAGACAGTGGACTCTTTGGAGGCTTTGCACACGGGCAAGTATACGGTCACAACTTGTAGTAGTTTGTAGTGACTAGTCGTAGTGAGACGTAGCTTTTGACTTATAAGTTGCGTTCACACTGCGGTACTTTTCCCACAAAGGTTCATGCGAACTTAGTTCATGATCGCGTTCACACCAAAAAGAGCCGGTACTAAAAGTAGTTCATGCGAACCTTTTTACCCGCTCGAAAGTCCCTGCTAGAGAGCAGGGACTTTCGAGCGGCTCTTTTGTGAGAAAAGAGCTATATTCCTGATTGGCTGGCGGATTGCAAACCACGCCCGTAAAACTCCCAAAAAGTTTTGTGAAGCCGCCATTTTATTATCCTCTCATTAGCATTATTAGCATTAGCCCAGCGCAGAAACGCAGAGAGACTAACTTATGTCAACACAAAATAAAACATGGGAGCGGTGGAGATGAGGAGGTGTCGGCGTTCTGGCGATTTACTCGGAAGGCTTCAGTAGAAGCTGCTGGGACTCCCAGCAGCTTCTACTGAAGCCTTCCCCAACTCCGGGGACTTCCGGCCGGGGACTTTGGGCGGCAGTATACGCCGTGAAGTGGTTTGCGGCCTGCCAGTAAATCCAAAGCAGAAGAAGAAGAAGTGACGTCAGCGGCTTCATTTGCCTAATCCTCCCCAGGGATTTATTCTGGTGTGAACGCGATCTGTACTTGGAACTAAATTCGCATGAACCTTTGTGGGAAAAGTACCGCAGTGTGAACGCGGCTATTGTTCTTCTGTCGGGACATTTCCACGATAAGTTGCATTCAGACCAGATTTGTTGCCGTCATCACATCTAAAGTGCATTTTAAGGGAAACAGAAAAGCCAATTTAGTAAATACACGTCGTCATAGTGCGGCAGTAATTCGTTTTCTACCAGTGTTGAAACTATTCTTCCACTAGTCGACTCAACTATTAGTTTTACCTTATAATGCACGGACATGTCTCTCTCATAACCCACAGCTTCTGACTAACTTCTACTTTCTTCCTTCTTTTAAAACTTTTTAACCATATTTTAGAGGAGAACCCAAAAAGCATGGAAGCCCATTTGTGCCTGAAAGAGTCATTAAAATACGGAACTGAAACTGAAGTTATTTTTAAGTCGTAATTATGGAGAAGTTTCTCATAATAATGACCGGCAAGATCTTTCTCTTTTGTCTTTAACTGGTGGAAATAGGCTTCCATAAAAGTAGATCTCGTCGAGTGATCGTAGCGTTTCTTTAGTTTGAACCTGGATCTGAGTACTTCTTATCTTTTCAAAAGTAGAAGTACTCAGGTCTTGTACTTAAGTAGAAGTACTCAGGTCTTGTACTTAAGTAGAAGTACTTAGGTCTTGTACTTAAGTAGAAGTACTCAGATCTTGTACTTCAGTAAAAGTAGAAGTACTCAGATCTTGTACTTGAGTAAAAGTAGAAGTACTCAGATCTGCTTGAGTAAAAGTAGAAGTACTCAGATCTTGTACTTCAGTAAAAGTAGAAGTACTCAGATGTTTGTACTTGAGTAAAAGTAGAAGTACTCAGATCTTGTACTTGAGTAAAAGTAGAAGTACTCAGATCTTGTACTTGAGTAAAAGTAGAAGTACTCAGATCTTGTACTTAAGTAAAAGTAGAAGTACTCAGATCTTGTACTTGAGTAAAAGTAGAAGTACTCAGATCTTGTACTTGAGTAAAAGTAGAAGTACTCAGATCTTGTACTTAGTAAAAGTAGAAGTACTCAGATCTTGTACTTGAGTAAAAGTAGAAGTACTCAGATCTTGTACTTAGTAAAAGTAGAAGTACTCAGATCTTGTTCTTGAGTAAAAGTAGAAGTACTCAGATCTTGTACTTCAGTAAAAGTAGAAGTACTCAGATGTTGTACTTGAGTAAAAGTAGAAGTACTCAGATCTTGTACTTGAGTAAAAGTAGAAGTACTCAGATCTTGTACTTGAGTAAAAGTAGAAGTACTCAGATCTTGTACTTAAGTAAAAGTAGAAGTACTCAGATCTTGTACTTGAGTAAAAGTAGAAGTACTCAGATCTTGTACTTGAGTAAAAGTAGAAGTACTCAGATCTTGTACTTAGTAAAAGTAGAAGTACTCAGATCTTGTACTTGAGTAAAAGTAGAAGTACTCAGATCTTGTACTTAGTAAAAGTAGAAGTACTCAGATCTTGTACTTAGTAAAAGTAGAAGTACTCAGATCTTGTTCTTGAGTAAAAGTAGAAGTACTCAGATCTTGTACTTCAGTAAAAGTAGAAGTACTCAGATGTTGTACTTGAGTAAAAGTAGAAGTACTCAGATCTTGTACTTGAGTAAAAGTAGAAGTACTCAGATCTTGTACTTGAGTAAAAGTAGAAGTACTCAGATCTTGTACTTAAGTAAAAGTAGAAGTACTCAGATCTTGTACTTGAGTAAAAGTAGAAGTACTCAGATCTTGTACTTGAGTAAAAGTAGAAGTACTCAGATCTTGTACTTAGTAAAAGTAGAAGTACTCAGATCTTGTACTTGAGTAAAAGTAGAAGTACTCAGATCTTGTACTTAGTAAAAGTAGAAGTACTCAGATCTTGTTCTTGAGTAAAAGTAGAAGTACTCAGATCTTGTACTTGAGTAAAAGTAGAAGTACTCAGATCTTGTACTTGAGTAAAAGTAGAAGTACTCAGATCTTGTACTTGAGTAAAAGTAGAAGTACTCAGATCTTGTACTTCAGTAAAAGTAGAAGTACTCAGATGTTGTACTTGAGTAAAAGTAGAAGTACCAGAGTGTAGGAATACTCTGTTACAGTAAGAGTCCTGCATTCAAAATGTTACTCAGGTAAAAGTAGAAAAGTATTGTCATCAAAATATAGTGAAACTACCAAAAGTATTGGCAGTGAATTTCATGAAAGCAGCATTCAGTGTTCTAACTCTTCTCCCCTTCCTCCCCCTTCCTCCCCCTTCCCCCCCTCTCTATATCTTCCTCTTCTCCCACAGAAAGCCCCGGGTCAGAGGACTCTCCGCTGGGAAGTCCCCTTGTGGTCGTAAACGGTAACGGTTCTGTAAACGGTCCGTCGGTCGTTAACGTCGGGGGTCAAAGCCCAGAGGCTCGACATCTCGCTCCGCTCACCAGCCCGCTGCTCGCCGACGCTGGATGTCTCCGCAACGAGGATGAAGAAGAGGCGAGGAGGAAGGTAAGACAATAACTTTTGTGTATAAGTATGTATTTGTGTTGTGTGTATTTTCAATGTAGTGTTTTGTGTATGTCTATTATGTATTGTCAAAACAATTAAAAACCAAAAAAGTACATACATAAGTACACTTATACATACACCCATTTCCAGGGTGAGAATAAAATAACGTAAACAAAGTAAAGCTAATCCTCCAGTATTCGTACAGCAGTCATTCGAAAGTGCGTTTTAGGGCGTCTTGAGTTCGGAGTCTGCGAGTCAGTGACGTGTTGGACGTATCGACTGATCTCCCCTCTCGTTTGTGTTCAGAAGTTTCCCACCGACAAGGCTTACTTCATCGCCAAAGAGCTGCTGACCACAGAGCGGACCTTCCTCAACGATCTGCAGGTCATCACACAGGTACCACACACACACACACACACACACACACACTGGGTAATGTGTGGCTAAAGTACATGTATTATAGCTTGTGTGTTGGGACGGTGAGTCACACAGGCGGTGGTTTCACTGCCTCAGATATCGGGAAAGACGAACCAAAATCACAAGCTGACGACATTAAAATAACATGTTGCCACCCGGGCTTTCTGCTCCACTTTCCTTTTATCTTCGCGTCCCGAAAGTGGGCTTTTTTCTGCTTTTAGTTCAGCCCGCAACCGAGGTTCCACATTGTTCTTGTGCCAGATAAAGACACAGCTCCCAGTGAGCATGCTTAACGAACTTGCGTTTCCTAAAGGCGTCTTGTTTTGCACCAGAAAGCAAAGCACGTGTTATAACTGACGCACGCCACGCAGGCTATTTGCTCCGCTCCTTATTTTACAAGTAAAACCCCTGAATCAACAGAAAGGACTCTGCATGCATGAATAAAGTGTGCAGCTGTAGTGTGGGTCGGACTTTGTGTTTGCCGTGAGTCTGGTACGAGTGAGGGGAAGTCAGCAGAAACACACACATCGAAGACCCTATGACCGTAACGTTACCTCGTGGTGGAGCGGGCGATATCACCAAATGGTCCTATGCACACTAGCTACAGTTATTGCGATGAAAAGGATCCTTAAACAATGCAACATAAACGGATGTAAGACATACAACAAGTGCAAAGAATAGAAATCAGGACTTCTTTCTCTCAGCTGATTTTCCGCCTCGACAGTAGCTTCCACCGCCTCTGAAGCGAGGCGTGTGCTGCCTCCTCTTTTAAAGCCTCTTAAAGGTTTTCTTTGGCATCACTGAGAACACACACCCTTCCTCCCCCGTGTTCACCATCACCCTTCCTCCCCTCTCCCCCTTCCTCCCTCTCTCCCTTCCTCCCTCTCTCCCTTCCTCCCTCTCTCCCTTCCTCCCTCTCTCCCTCTCCCCCTTCCTCCCTCCCTCTCCCCCTTCCTCCCTCTCTCCCTCTCTCCCTCTCTCCCTCTCTCCCTCTCCCCCTCTCTCCCTCTCTCCCTCTCTCCCTCTCTCCCTCTCTCCCTCTCCCCTCTCCCCCTCTCTGTCTCCGTCTGTGAAACAGCTGGACGCTCTGCTCTCACTGTCCTTAATCGCGTGGGATTTACTCTGAAGGGGAATATCACACCTCTGTGTCAGCGAGGGTGGAGGGTCAAAGTGTGTGTGTGTGTGTGTGTGTGTGTGTGTGTGTGTGTGTGTGTGTGTGTGTGTGTGTGTGTGTGTGTGTGTGTGTGTGTGTGTGTGGTGTGTGTGTGTGTGTGTGTGTGTGTGTGTGTGTGTGTGTGTGTGTGTGTGTGTGTGTGTGTGTGTGTGTGTGTGTGTGTGTGTGTGTGTGTGTGTGTGTGTGTGTGTGTGTGTGTGGGTCAGTGTGTGTGTGTCTGGGTCAGTGTGTGTGTGTGTGTGTCAGTCTGTGTGTGTGTCTGGGTCAGTGTGTGTGTGTGTGTGTCAGTCTGTGTGTGTGTGTCTGGGTCAGTGTGTGTGTGTGTGTGTGTGTGTCTGGGTCAGTGTGTGTGCGTGCGTGTGTGTGCGTGTGTGTCCTCATTGTTTTTCCCAATATCGGATCAATAAAGTTCATCTTATCTTATGTCACATATGTGTTGCTGTCAGGGTAGTTTTAAATAAAATTCCCGAAGAAAAGGACTTAGTATATTTCGTGTATTTATTTGTTTTAAAGCCTGCTTTTCT
>NW_027263137.1:22500-24394 GCF_902827115.2 Pseudochaenichthys georgianus
CACTTCTCCTCACTGCTCACATTAACGTCCTCTCAGTGGCCTTTCCTAAACACTTCTCCTCTCAGTGGCCTTTCCTAAACACTTCTCCTCTCAGAGGCCTTTCCTAAGCACTTCTCCTCACAGCGGCCTTTCCTAAACACTTCTCCTCTCAGCGGCCTTTCCTAAACACTTCTCCTCTCAGTGGCCTTTCCTAAACACTTCTCCTCACTGCTGTTCCCATTAACGCCCTCTCAGTGGCCTTTCCTAAACACTTCTCCTCTCAGTGGCCTTTCCTAAACACTTCTCCTCTCAGTGGCCTTTCCTAAACACTTCTCCTCACTGCTCACATTAACGCCCTCTCAGTGGCCTTTCCTAAACACTTCTCCTCTCAGCGGCCTTTCCTAAACACTTCTCCTCTCAGCGGCCTTTCCTAAACACTTCTCCTCTCAGTGGCCTTTCCTAAACACTTCTCCTCACTGCTGCTCCCATTAACGTCCTCTCAGTGGCCTTTCCTAAACACTTCTCCTCACTGCTCACATTAACGTCCTCTCAGTGGCCTTTCCTAAGCACTTCTCCTCTCAGTGGCCTTTCCTAAACACTTCTCCTCTCAGCGGCCTTTCCTAAACACTTCTCCTCTCAGTGGCCTTTCCTAAACACTTCTCCTCTCTGCTGTTCCCATTAACGCCCTCTCAGTGGCCTTTCCTAAGCACTTCTCCTCTCAGCGGCCTTTCCTAAACACTTCTCCTCTCAGCGGCCTTTCCTAAACACTTCTCCTCTCAGTGGCCTTTCCTAAACACTTCTCCTCTCAGCGGCCTTTCCTAAACACTTCTCCTCTCAGTGGCCTTTCCTAAACACTTCTCCTCACTGCTCACATTAACGTCCTCTCAGTGGCCTTTCCTAAGCACTTCTCTTCTCAGCGGCCTTTCCTAAACACTTCTCCTCTCAGTGGCCTTTCCTAAACACTTCTCCTCACTGCGGCCTTTCCTAAACACTTCTCCTCTCAGTGGCCTTTCCTAAACACTTCTCCTCACTGCTCACATTAACGTCCTCTCAGTGGCCTTTCCTAAACACTTCTCCTCTCAGAGGCCTTTCCTAAACACTTCTCCTCTCAGCGGCCTTTCCTAAACACTTCTCCTCTCAGAGGCCTTTCCTAAACACTTCTCCTCACTGCTCACATTAACGTCCTCTCAGTGGCCTTTCCTAAACACTTCTCCTCTCAGCGGCCTTTCCTAAACACTTCTCCTCTCAGTGGCCTTTCCTAAACACTTCTCCTCACTGCTCACATTAAGGTCCTCTCAGTGGCCTTTCCTAAACACTTCTCCTCTCAGAGGCCTTTCCTAAACACTTCTCCTCTCAGCGGCCTTTCCTAAACACTTCTCCTCACTGCTCACATTAACGTCCTCTCAGTGGCCTTTCCTAAACACTTCTCCTCTCAGAGGCCTTTCCTAAACACTTCTCCTCTCAGCGGCCTTTCCTAAACACTTCTCCTCTCAGTGGCCTTTCCTAAACACTTCTCCTCTCTGCTGTTCCCATTAACGCCCTCTCAGTGGCCTTTCCTAAGCACTTCTCCTCTCAGCGGCCTTTCCTAAACACTTCTCCTCTCAGCGGCCTTTCCTAAACACTTCTCCTCTCAGTGGCCTTTCCTAAACACTTCTCCTCTCAGCGGCCTTTCCTAAACACTTCTCCTCTCAGTGGCCTTTCCTAAACACTTCTCCTCACTGCTCACATTAACGTCCTCTCAGTGGCCTTTCCTAAGCACTTCTCCTCTCAGCGGCCTTTCCTAAACACTTCTCCTCTCAGTGGCCTTTCCTAAACACTTCTCCTCACTGCGGCCTTTCCTAAACACTTCTCCTCTCAGTGGCCTTTCCTAAACACTTCTCCTCACTGCTCACATTAACGTCCTCTCAGTGGCCTT
>NW_027263137.1:24894-32394 GCF_902827115.2 Pseudochaenichthys georgianus
AAATGGGGGTACGCGGACCCCTAGGGGTGCGTTGGGGTACTGCAGGGGGTACGTGAGGTTAAAAAAATAAAAAAGGTTAATTAAAAAAAGACCATGCATGATTACAAAAATAATCTTAGTACAATAAGTTAAATAGAAAACACAATGTTACATAAAATATTCCTAGAACCAATGTTTCAAAGGGGGTACATGACTTTAAACGGGAGAGGTGCGTCTCACCATCATCTTGCGATGGTCCTGGTATTCCAGCCCGAAGTAGTCTCCCTCCACCACGTTGAGATGGACGCACACCAGGTCGAACAGCACTTTGCCGGGAGAGCGTTGCTGCGAGAGGAGAGAGGTGGAATTAGATTTAAACGAGAGAGGGTGCGGCATCTCATTCGGGGAAGTGCTGATAACTGAATTGTGAGGTTTAGAGAAGCGATTTTAAGCCGTCCGCCTTTCTGGATAACTGTATTTATGTTTTTTTGGGGGTGTGTTCCCTTCCCCGTAGCGTGTTCCCTAGGCTTTAATCCTTGAAGGAGTTTCTCTCCTACAAATCACTAATATGAAACCTGATAATTACCATATTAGAGCCCCTTAAAAACGAGGTGAGAGACACTGAAAATAAAGCTTGACCTACGGATGCCATTTCCTCTAACGAGCTTCTCCTCACTTAACGAGCTGCTGACCTTTGACCCTGCTGCGAGGTCCAGGTCTAATGAATAGCTGGAGGCTCAGCTGGGAATGCTCGGAAACAACCAGAGTGCTTCAGGAAAAGTGTGTGTGTGAGTGTGAGAGAGAGAGAGAGACAGAGACAGAGACAGAGAGAGAGTGTGTGTGTGTGTGTGTGTGTGTGTACGATACGATATACTTTATTGTCCCCGTAAGGAAATGTGTGTGTGTGTGTGTGTGTGCGTACGTACGTGTGTGTGTGTGTGTGTGTGTGTGTGTGTGTGTGTGTGTGTGCGTGTGCGATACGATATACTTTATTGTCCCCGTAAGGAAATTTGTGTGTGTGTGTGTGTGTGTGTGTGTGTGTGTGTGTGTGTGTGAGAGAGTGTGAGAGTGAGTGAGTGTGTGTGTACGATACGATATACTTTATTGTCCCCGTAAGGAAATGTGTGTGTGAGAGAGTGTGAGTGTGTGTGTGTGTGTGTGTGTGTGTGTGTGTGTGTGTGTGTGTGTGTGTGTGTGTGTGTGTGTGTGTGTGTGTGTGTGTGTGTGTGTGTGTGTGTGTGTGCGTGTGTGTGTGCGTGTGTCTGTGATGCAGCTATACCTGATGCTGGTACCGTAGAGTAGGCATTGCTCATGAATATACCGTTGGATTCGGGTTTTCCAAAATAGACGCAGACGTGGAAGTAACCCCAGAATTAGCCCAGAATAATGTCCCGTTCAAACTAACCGGGACGCCCTGAGGAGTTACAGCGTGCATCCAGGGAGGCCTCTGAGGCGCTGGTGAAGTGAAGATGGCGAGCATTCCTCACTTTCACAGAAGATATAATTATAGTAGATCCTGTATATTTTACACACTTCTGTTTCAGCTTCACTAAATAGTGGACTTTAGGAGTCTAGAAAAGAGGACAATGCAGGACTTTAAAACACAAATACTTTAGTATGTGCCGAGCAAGTCATATCAGGCTATTCATATGGACCGATACATTGTTCTTGAAACCTCTTGCCACCTTTATTACTCTCTGCACGTTCTGGCTGGATGCCGGCTGCATGTCGTTGAACTCTTAATGCAAAGGCGATACTGCTGAACGTAATGTCGTCTTTAGCGGGAAAGGAGCTGGTGAAGAATGCAGAGAGGAGGAATGAGGAGGAGAGGAGGTTAAGGTGCGAGTCTGTCACCATCTGGCTACCGTGTGTCCATCTGTTTCTGTGTGGTCTGTAGGGACACACCCACACACACACACTTACTGCACACCCGCACACACACTTACTGCACACACACACACACACACACTACCACACACACACACACACACACACACACACACACACACACACACACACACACACACACACACACACACACACACACACACACACACACACACACACACACACACACACACACACACACACACACACACACACACACACACACACACACACACACACACACACACACACACACACACACACACACACACACACACACACACACACACACACACACACACACACACACACACACACACACACACACACACACCTCAAGGAACAACCATGCAAAATAGCGAGGACACAAGCAGACTGACGGACATCCCGTGTGAATGTCATGATATTGAGACCGGAGAGCGTCCCTTGACGGTTGCCAGGGGCAACAAAGCTCGAAGGATGCCTGGAGTTTGGACGGGATCCAGATTTGGGTCGTAGTAATTTCGGTTTAAATGAGGTTAGGAGAGAAGAGGAATGGAAAGGGAATCCGAGAGCATGCTTGTCTCGTTTACTTGTTTGCATTGTTTTTGGATCAAACTACTCGATTAGCTTCATTAAAGCTGGCATGAACATTCCAGTTTTAAAAGTCCAAATTAAACAATACAGGTTCCAGTTTTTCTGCACAACAATGCTGGGCTTGGCGGAGTCACGGGCACAGGAGATTAGACTTTATAGAGTTGTATACACCGTCTGTTTCTACTTCTTCGTGTGTACTTTAGAGACAGTGTTTGGAAACCTTCGGTGCAGCAAATCCTGTCGTTCGAGAATTGACGGAGGAAGATTTCCAAGTATGTTTGGGTCAAAAGCAATTTCCTTTCATATCGGCAAAGCCTTCTCCAATAACTACAGTAAGCCGGTGTAAATGCAACGGGGAGATATCCCGTATCACATTCAAGTAACGTAAGACACGGGAATGCAGAGGGGCAATGGCATTGTGGGAAATCTTTAAATATCAAAACCAGTTAAAATAACACAGGCGACACGAACGTACGACAAGCCTGGTGCTAAACTTACATTTGCTCATGAGGGGGTGGTCAGTCAGAGTTTCTGTCATAACATAAACTGGCAGGAAAAGACCTTACATCTCGTTGTGTGAAGCCGTAATGAAAATGTGAGAGTGCTGGAAAGTGAGGATCTATTAAAAACTAGGGCTGTCACGAATACCTTTTTTTAGTAATCAGCGGCGAACCGCTTCAACGCGTGTATTTCGGTGTATTCACGGCATTCGTTTTGTTATTCAACAGTATTGTTGTTTTGTAGTTATTTGTTAATGTAACCCAATGTGTACGGAGCCCCCTAGGGGACATGGAGAAGAAGAAAATGTATTTAAAAAAAATAATAATAATATTTTGCGAGATCTCGCAATACTTTTCATTGAGCTCAATGTACTTCCTGGTCAGTTCGGCTGCTATGGCAACAGAGAAACCACAACAATGGAGCGGTTCATCGATTGTACTTTGAGCTTGGCCTTAAATATAAAGATATAACATCCGTGCTTGGCAATAGGCACGGGTTTTCACACAGACTGTGTATAGAACACTCAGAGCGAGGGGACATGCACGGGACAAGCTGAGTTATTGACAGATTCGAATTTCGCGGATCAATAACTCATGAACATAACGTTGTAAAAATACAAACATGACTTTACAATCATAGCAAGGTAGACAACGAGCTACAGAGTCGTGTTGATCAGAACAGTTCGATACGCGCCGCCATCCGAGCTAAACATCAAGAATTGGTCACAATCTGCAGCTGGAGGAGGGAGAGGAGGAGTGCTTAGGGACCGTCTACAAACTGCAACGGGGTTTTGCGAGATCTCGCAAAACATTTTTCTTTTTTCAAATCATTTTTTTTTCTCCTCCATGTCCCCTAGGGGGCTCCGTAAATGTGTGTTCTTTGAAATTGCATTGTGTTTGTTACTTTCGTTGCAGTTGTATATGTCTTAAGTGTAATTTGGCTTGGCTTCCTATTTATGGATATGCTTTTATTTTGAAGGAGAGGTAGCGCGGTAGCAAGCTCTTACGTTGATATTGGAGATTTCAATTAATTCAATTTTTTTTTACCGGGGAAAAAACAAACGAAACGAATATCCGAATAACGAAATTGAAACCCGAATAGTACTCCAACGAACGAATATTCCGATACAGCCCTATTAAAAACCACATAGGCGTGTTCATATCATAGACTGTATATATAAAGGTTCATATTCAGCTCTTTGTTGGACACAGAAGAAACCCCTCCAAAAATAGCAAACGGTAGCTTGGCTTTAAACGCAAAGAGGACAGAACATTTAAATGTTAAAAGCCTGAAATAAGAGAGAAGTTGGATGATGTGAAACAAAGGATTCTCTCATCCTGCTGGAGGCTCTACTACTGATATAACCACCACACAAAAACATGAAGACTGTGCCTTTCACTCCCAATAGTTCCCTATTAAGTGAGATATGTTAGTTGACCATCTATCCGCTCAGTTCTCAACCCCCCCTCTCGTCCACTTTGTGACACGCAACGTCTTAAACGCTCAAGGTCACGGACTCTCGTAGCGGAAAAGGATGTCTTTTATCTCTTCCGTTGGAAAGTTGTGTTGTTGTGAATATCACTGATTAGCAAGGTGCCATATTAAGACACCAGATTTACAAAGAAGAAACCCAAGTCTTACTGCCTTCTTGTCCTACATAAAACAACTTGTGATTGCACTTTCTGGATCAAAATAACACTGAATATGGAAAATATAACCCTGGATATATATCTATCAAATCAACGCGGTGTTTGCGACTCGTTTCAACACAATGTGTCATCTAGCCGGCGGTTTCAGGGATCAAATATTAATTGAGGAAAAGACTGTTCAGACTTTAAACTTTAAAAAAACAATGCCCCAAGGAGTCCACGCTGCTTTCTAAACTAAAAGAGGCACTCGGAAAGGAACGGCCTGCTCTCGTCTTGGCAGCAGTTCCACTAAAGGAAATGCTGAGGTCAAACATGATATATATAGCTATTGTTAATAATAAAATAGGAGGATAGGAATAGGCTCTTATTGGATAACACAGGGAAAGTGAGAATCTCCTACAAGGTCATAGTTGGAGAGTTTTAGGGTCTAAAAATAAGTGGTGTTTATGAGTTGAGGTCACCGAGGGCCGTTCAGTTCAGATCACAATCACTTCATTCAGCGACGACCATCAATGAGCCTTTTCTGAGGCGGCCGCTCGCACACAGACACGTTTCTATCGTATCCTGCAGCGTGATGTCTCGTCTGGAGGAACGATGCCCTGCAAACAGACATATTGAGCACTGTGCCTGCACACAGCGACAGGCATGCATGCAGACGCTCAATCAAAGCCAGATGTTGGAGTCAGACTTTCCTGCTGTAAAACCAGCATGCAACGTCCTTAAAGGCAGGGTCCAGTTTCACACGGCTTCTCGGCCTCACACCAACATGGACGTTGTCTTTTAAGATAATTAGAAAGCTCGCAGTTCTCTGGCTTCAAGTCGTCAGAATAGCGCCGGGAAAAACCTGCATGTCTGTCAGCAATGCGTCTTTTTAATCTAACCGTGTTCTGCCTCGTCTCCATCTTCGTTTCCCTCTGTGGTACGAGCAAAGGAATACTAACACCAATCAGTCCACTGGCAGGTTGATTGTGTTCGATACCAACAAGTACACCCTGCACCAATGCTAAAAACAGTTTGAACATAATACGATGCAACAGTGCAAGATGTGGAATATATATTTCTCTGTCCTCACATCTTTCTCTCCTTCGCAAACACACGTCCTGGCCTCCTTTTAATCCACCAGCATGCTACAAGGTTAGTTCTTGGCTAAACTTGGATGTTGTAAATCAAAGTAATTTACGACCCAGTCCTCTCGAGGCTGAGAAAACGGACACATATATATCACTTCACTTTCTCTCTTCATTCTCTGCTCAAAGCTTCCTTTATGCTACAGATTAATGGCTAATGAAAACGCATCAATTATAGTAAGAGGGCTCGGTGTTAGTGAAGCAGTCCCCAGCACCTCCTCTCTGCCAAAACAAGAACATATTTTACCCATTCATCCTTTTGTTTATCCTGCACTATTTCCCTTCCTTATTCCTCACTTTGGATCCTCCCTGCAAACTATCGCCAAGTGACATATTCTCACCATCTGCCCTGGTGTGCCGAGGGTCGACTCGGAGCCCCACGGCGTCACCGATGCAAATGAAATAAAATCCCACCCCCCAAACAATGAACACACATTTGCAGCGTTCATACTTTGATGCACTACAAAGTCGTCCACTGCAAGAAATCGTCCAGTAACGAGACTTTCAATTAAGATTTCTCGCCGTTTTTCTGCACAATTGTGATTTTCTAAAAGTCATGCATGACACTGGCATGAAGGAAGGGGAATGTTTGGAGGGTACTGCTCTGTAGTCGTGCACTAATGTCAGCATGGACAGAAACCATGGGATGGGTGAGACTGATAAGAAATCTCACTTTTTTTCTTCAATCGCTTTTTATTCCAGTACGGGTCTTACTGTTATAACTAACCTTGTATCATTACCGGATGTTTTATTTAACTCACAATCTAGCCGAAAAACTGTCCAGGAATCCTTCGATCTGGTCCTAAAGAAGTGCTGAATTCCAGGCTATGGGACCAAGAGAAAGAACATGAAAGAGATAGCTTCACCCCGCTGAGAGAGCGCCAGGGAACCACCGGCACCGCCACTCAACTCCCGTGTGAAAGCAGTCATTCGAGCTGGAAATCTGTACAGTGTTTTGTATTTTCACGGTTTCCCTTACGATGAAACTCTGAAGGTTTCCCACCAGAGAGTACGCCGCGTCCTGCCGCTCGAAAGCAGGTCAAGAGGCCAAACATCCACAGAAGGCACAGCGTGATTTACAGCAACATGCAGCAGGACCTACGGACGTCATTCCTGAGGAGGAAAGCTCAACGCTTCGATCCAAGAAACGTCTTTTCATAGTTTTTAGGCTATCATTTTGTCCTAGACCATTCCAAATCTGGTTTAGTCGTGTTGTGTTGCAGTCATTGTCCTCCAGCTGTTAACTGATGGTACAGCTTTCTTTGACTGACTATTTAGAAAAGGAACATGTTTTTATGTCATTTCACACAAAACCTTTCATTTAGTGCCTTAGCTTGTTTTAGTAGCTGTCCTTCATTTAAAACAAATAAATAAACGCCCCTAGCCTAAACACTACAACTTCCCCTCGAGAGAAACGGAGTATCGCTGAACAGCAGGACAGCTGGGAGAGGCTTCCTCCTTCCTCGACTGTCAGCCAATCAGATCCTCTCGTTCGGATTGGGTTAAACGGCTTAACCCTGTGGCAAGACGTCAGAGGTCAGCGCCTCCACACCAGGGTCCACGACTCAAACAGATGGACACGCAATACGTAAACCTGGACTGTTGAACACACACACACACACACACAGATAATTAAATCAAGCAGCAGATGGGAACGCGTGCACGATGTTGTACAATTAAAAAAAGCCATCGGTGTCTCCCGGAGGACTTTGTTCAACGTCTCGTGCAATTATGAGGTGTGTAAATCTCGCTGCAGATGCTTCCTCGAGACAAAGGGCGAT
>NW_027263137.1:37394-75152 GCF_902827115.2 Pseudochaenichthys georgianus
GGGTTTTCAAAATAAAAGCTCTCAGATGCCAACTTTTTCTTTTCAGGGTCTCTATAGAAGCTGGGTTTTCAAAATGAAAGCTTAACAGGACCGCAGTGCCTAGATAATAAATCAGAATGACGGTCGAGCAGGAGGTCAAGTTTCAAATGCCACGTTTTCATACTGCCGTTCTGTGGAGATGTATTTAAATGATTAAGTAAACAATACATTATTCAGCCCTTCCCTGTTCCCATAAATGAGACATTCATGACTGGGAGGATATTACATCAGCAAATCTAATCAAATATTTATTTTAATAGCACTGGAATTAACTGGTCTTAAGACTCAGTTGAATTGCAGGGCAGGTTGCAGCATGTTCACATTGGCCTATACACTCACACATCCATGCTTTAATGCGACCCTTGTGAGCCCATATCGGTTTAGTATGTTACTGTGTTGGATTGAGAAGACATCGGGGGGTTTCAACACACACCCGTCAACACACACGCGCAGCAGGTCTCTGCGGACGATGATGAACGAGGCCTGCCAAAGCTACTGTTGGTTCTGTAAAGCCTCCAAGAAAGCCAACGTGGAGAGATTACTTGAAAGACCAGAAGAAAGCGGGTGTTGGGGGAAAGAAGAAGTCTCCGCCATGCCGTCACAAAGTGCCATAAAGCCTGCGGAGATCACAAAGCCGGCGTGCGAGCCTCACCCTGAAATAACCACGTTTACAATCCTTAAACATCACCTTGGCTCTACCCACACATGCAACCCGCGGCTGCCAACTGTAGGAGTCATACAGAAACACAATCATAGTTTGGCTCCAAGCGTCTCGTATCTTATCTTCCCCCTCTCCATGGTAGATATAACTCAATAAAAAGAGACGCAAATGGTGGAAATAACATGCCTCAGGGCCAAATACTGCGGGAGAGGACGGACAAACAACTCCAAATTCAATTTGAAGGTTTCAGCTGACTCTTGTAAAAAGTGTGTTGCTCTTCTCAAAGCTTAGAAAATAACTCGGGGGCTTTTAGTCCGGACAGAATCGTAGCCGTCTGGTTCTGTGCATCCTAATTCACAGATGCATCACAAACTAATTTCCTCTTGTTTGGGGTACAACAGCTAAGGTTTCAGCTGTGGAGGTTGGGCTAGAGGCTGGGTTTTCAAAATAAAAGCTCCCAGAGATGGTATATTGAGCTTAACAGGGTCTCTATAGAAGCTGGGTTTTCAAAATAAAAGCTCCCAGATTGTATCCTGAGCTTTACAGGGTCTCTATATAAACTGGGTTTTCAAAATAAAAGCTCCTAGATGGTATATTGAGCTTAACAGGGTCTCTATAGAAGCTGGGTTTTCAAAATAAAAGCTCCTACATGGTATATTGAGCTTTACAGGGTCTCTATAGAAGCTGGGTTTTCAAAATAAAAGCTCCCAGATGGTATATTGAGCTTTACAGGGTCTCTATAGAAGCTGGGTTTTCAAAATAAAAGCTCCCAAGTGGTATCCTGAGCTTTACAGGGTCTCTATATAAGCTGGGTTTTCAAAATAAAAGCTCCCAGATTGTATCCTGAGCTTTACAGGGTCTCTATATAAACTGGGTTTTCAAAATAAAAGCTCCTAGATGGTATATTGAGCTAAACAGGGTCTCTATAGAAGCTGGGATTTCAAAATAAAAGCTCATAGATGCTAACTTGGCCTTTTAATAGTCTCTATAGAAGCTGGGTTTTCAAAATAAAAGCTCCCAGTTGGTATCTTGAGCTTAACATGGTCTCTATAGAAGCTGGGTTTTCAAAATAAAAGCTCCCAGATGCTAACTTGGCCTTTTTAGAGTCTCTATAGAAGCTGGGTTTTCAAAATAAAAGCTCCCAGATGCTAACTTGGCCTTTTAATAGTCTCTATAGAAGCTGGGTTTCCAAAATAAAAGCTCCCAGTTGGTATCTTGAGCTTAACATGGTCTCTATGGAAGCTGGGTTTTCAATATAAAAGCTCCTACATGGTATATTGAGCTAAACAGGGTCTCTATAGAAGCTGTGATTTCAAAATAAAAGCGCATAGATGCTAACTTGGCCTTTTTAGAGTCTCTATAGAAGCTGTGTTTTCAAAATAAAAGCTCCCAGATGCTAACTTGGCCTTTTTAGAGTCTCTATAGAAGCTGTGTTTCAAAATAAAAGCTCCCAGATGGTTTAATATAAGCTCATAAGCACATGTATCATTTACTCCCACGTTGGCAGACAGCACAAAGGCCGATCAATTTGAAATGTCAGCGGCTGCACAATGGAGCTAAAGAGTTAGCGCGCGTGTGTGTGTGTGTGTGTGTGTGTATAATATGGCAGGGGACTTGTAGCTCATCTATCAAAGCCCCTAAGGGACAGGTGGTTTATCAAATGATGTTGTCTGTAAAGTGGATCTAATCCTCATAACCCTCCACCCTGTAGCCCCTGTATCTTTTCCTCCTTTATTCCCACACACACACACAAGGTCAAGCGGATCATAAAGCATGCAATCAAAACCTCAGAGGGATCTTATTGCACCTGAACAGGCTTACAACACACACACACACACACACACACACACACACACACACAAAACCTCTCCTGATATCGGTTTTTAAATCCCGACACCCTCTGAGAAATTCAGGGTCGATTTGTGTATATATTGGATGGTCTTGCTGGATTAGGGTCAAGTAAGCATGTCAGACAAGAATAATATTAAACACCACTGATAGATAAACAAAGGAAGCACACTTGCCTTCAACTTTAAGTCATGACACTGCTCTTGGTATAGAAACAACACGTGTAGTAGGTGTAGTAAAATGGAGTCATATGTTACTGTGTTTTTAGATTTTCCACCACAAAAACCAACATGGCTCCTTTGCTTGATGCTTTGACCTCATGATGGAAATCACGTTTCTCTCTGACATACAAGTAAACACTGCAGATTAAACAAATTTAAAAAACTGTAAATCTGGGCCAGTGCAGAGTTAAAGAAACATGTGTAAGAATCCACAAAAAGGCATGGCTTATGGCTTCACTGAATGACATCAAAGACGGGTGAAACCAACTAAAAGTAAATCAGTAACACATACTTCACACACACACACACACACACACACACACACACACACACACACACACATCCTCTCTACCTTCAATTATTCACCAGGTGGGAGTTAGTGACGACACACACACACTTCCACATCAATAATGAAGTCTCCAAGTGTGTGTGTGTGTGTGTGTGTGTGTGTGTGTGTGTGTGTGTGTGTGTGTGTGTGTGTGTGTGTGTGTGTGTGTGTGCCAAGGTCTTTCTGCAATGTTTAATTAATGTCATGTATACTCAAACAATGTACATTTTTCTCAACGTCAGCTAAGAGGAAAAGACACATGACAATAAATAATCAAGATACAAAAGAAAAGCTTTACGATGTGATCTACGGTCGGAAGCAGAACAGCCTTTCCATGAGAGGAAAAAGCTGCATTAGATTCGAGTGGTTTCGAGCCTCTAATGACAGAGGGTTACAACTCTCTGGATAATGGATTCCACGTTACCTCTCAGGGGAATCTGGCTAATAGAGTCTGTCCTGTGTTCCCGACAGAGCCTGAGGAAACAGCTGATTTTATAAACACCAGAAATGTCAAAAAGGGCACTAAACTTTGAGGATGAATGATGGTCTTTCAAAGGGACATCTCTAATGGCGCGTTTCCACTGCAGCGGGTAGCTCTGCGTTTCCACTTGGCCTAGCACCGGCTAGCGGGTCCTAATTCACAGCTTTTCTGGCCCGACTAAATCGTGGTTCTCGGGCCAGGAACAACCGGGCTGAGTCGGGCTGAGCATGCTAAAGAGAGAGAATCGCTGGCAAGGGGGCTACAACTACAACAAGATGAACATATTAGACCGTGATTTAATTGTAATACACGTTTCTAAATGCCGAAGTAACAACACACTGATACCGGTTAGTAAAAACCATGAATTAATGCTTTGACGAGTCTGCAGACAGACGGCAGAGAAACACCTTTTAAAATGCGTGTTTTCTGAATGGAGATCAGCTAAGCTAACGTTATATATGCTCCGACCGTCCACACTCACAACAACGGCCTACAGACATAAATAAAGCAGCGACTGTATCCTCCATGACACAGGCAGTCTGTGGTTTGGACTGGTTTCACTTCTGTCTAGTTGGACTGGTTTCACTTCTGTCTAGTTTCTGAACAGATATGAGGAGCTGTGAGCGCTGAGGGCTAACAGCTAACGGCTGTGTTGTTTTCTGGGGCGCTCATTGAAGATGACGTCACGGCTCCGCCTACACTGCGTTACTATGGTAACTACCCCAGTTCCTACACTGTAATGGAAGCGCAGCGTGAGTCGGGCCTAATAAGGCCTAACCAAACCGAGCGAGGCCTGCAGTGGAAACGCGACAGAGCCGTCCAGCTAACCAATCAGAGCAGACTGGGCTCTGGTTTCAGACAGAGGGTGAAAAGAGGTGCAGCAGCATGAGAACAATAAAGGGCTTTTTGAACATTAAAGCGCGGAGACACAACATGTGAACCTGAAAATGATAGCGGCCCTTTTTCTGATCTGGCCTTCAGCGCTCTCCTCCCCGTGTTGACAAAATGCCCGGTTCCAGTGCCAGCGTTCGTGTGAGCTGCAGGCTTATCTTTCCATTCACACGTTCGACTACACCTTCTGCACAAACACAACGGCAGGCACTGTAGCAGGAGAAAGACACTTTGTTTTAGTCAAGCTTTAGAGACAATGCCTCCCTTATTTCACCGATAAGCCATTTATTTGCCTGGTTCACTTTCAAGGCTTCTTCTCCTCAGCTCTCGTTCCCTTCCATCCGTCTCCCATCATGCTGTTATCATGCCCAGTCTGGTCCTCTGCTGGTTCCCATTTTGCAACGAAAGGATCTCAGCCTGGAACAAGAGTGTGTGTGCGTGCGTGTGCGTGTGTGTGTGTGTGTGTGTGTGTGTGTGTGTGTGTGCAATAGTTCTATTTGTTGTGTTCCCACTGCTGTCAGCTGATGCCTTTTTTCCCTCAACTGTTGATTGAGCCGTGACGTCTAAAGATGTTCCACAGAAATAGGACATTTCATGTATGTGTTGTGTGCGTGTGTGTGCGCTGTTATTTGTCTGAAAAGGGGAAGGAATCCCTGTCATGATAATAATAATAATGCATTTTATTTATTCACACACACACACACACACACACACACACACACACACACACACACACACACACACACACACACACACACACACACACACACACACACACACACACACACACACACACACACACACACACACACACACACACACACACACACACACACACACACACACACACACACACACACACACACACACACACACACACACACACACACACACACACACACACACACACACACACACACACACACACACACACACACACACACACACACACACACACACACACACACACACACGTAGAGTCGTCTGTCAAACCGACACGTCCCGAGGCACTGACAACCACATGCATTCCTGGCATTTTCCACAAGAGCCAATTAGGGCTCCTGGATCTGGATGTTTTAGAAAAGCGACTGAGGAAATTAATCATCATCACGAAACAACCAAGCTGATAATAATAATAATACAGCGTCTGGGGGTTTCTGAATGCAAATCACCGGCACAAGAACCAAGCTCTCTTGTCAATTTGCTGCGGCCATTAATTGTGAAAACACACGCACCGGAGAAGACGCACCGGTGCACGGCTGCACCGACTTCATTAAAGCTGCTCTCAGAGGACGCCTTTATCCAAACAGACTCTCTCACATCGAGCACACAAGGATTCAAAACACATGCAAATACTTAAGAAGCCGGATGACGGTGAAGACTGACCTCCACACAGAACACGGGTGTGTGTGTGTGTGTGGGACTAAGCAAATGAGAGGGATAAAGGCCATAGTGACGGGAAGACAGTGACACACGAGAGAGGACCGCTTATCACAAAGCATGACAGCATCACGAGAGAGAGACTGGTTAGCATTGGACCAGCCGTTTGAAAAGCAGAGGCTGGGAGAGAGGTGTGGTGTGTTTGGACAGGAAGCTGGTTTGTATCCCACTTCCTGTCTGCCCCATAAAGTGGATATGGCTAAAAGGTACATGGAGCATCGTGAACTATCCTTAAAACCCAATTGTACATCTCTTATCTTGTGCAGAGAGGATTATTTCTGTACTCTTGCAACAACAACAACAACTCACCGATATCTCGAAGACTTCCTGCGTGTCGTCGAGCATTTGGACCCGGATGGACACCTGTCTTCCTGGAGGAGTCTGAGCAGGAGGACGGTGGCCAGGCTCCAACGTTGAAATCCCAAAGCTATCCGGCGCGCTCAGCCTCTGTCCGGCTGCAGACGGCCTCTCCGCCGGTTCCACCATGATGACGGCGGTCAGGATGCTGCCTACGATTCAATTACAGATTCAAGTCAAGGCTCTATTGTCACTTGCACGGTAGCTACAGAGTAGATATGTCACAGGCTCCTCCAACAGTGCAACACATATATATATATATATATACCGTACTTTTCGGACTATAAGCCGCAACTTTTTCCCCCATTTTTTTTGTACAGCTAACGGCCACTAGGGACCCTCCTAAATCTATGGATTTTACAGGTACAATTAACCACCTTTAACACTACGGGCTCTAGGACCGGTCCGCGCCCGCCACCTTTAAGCGGCGGGCTCCAGCAGGAAAAGCTGGAGGCCGGAAAAGAGTGAGACAGGTAGCACGCCAAAGTAAAAGTGGAACCGAGAGACAGAACGAGAGCAAGACAGACGGACAATGTAGCTGCTGCGGCTTATATGCAGGTGCGCTTTATAGTCCGACAAGTAC
This sequence comes from Pseudochaenichthys georgianus, assembly GCF_902827115.2. Classification (NCBI taxonomy): domain Eukaryota; kingdom Metazoa; phylum Chordata; class Actinopteri; order Perciformes; family Channichthyidae; genus Pseudochaenichthys; species Pseudochaenichthys georgianus. Next base: position 44,244 of record NW_027263137.1, read on the forward strand.
AGTATATATGACATGGAACAAATAAAACCGATAAAATAGTGCAAGAACGTAGAAAAATAGTTTTTTTTATTCGTCTCGACTGTTTTTGAATGCCATTTCATAATGTGTTTCTGATGCACTATTTCTTAATGCTCTTAAGCACAGAGCTTTACTAATACACTGGCCTTACTCAACATGTGGGGTTCAGTGTCTTTCTATGCGCTTCAAGCCAACAATCTGTTGAGTCTGTGATTTGAGGTATTCTGCTCTCCTGAAAACAGGCCCTTTTGAAGCCGTAAGGATCCAGCATTCCCTCACATCCTAAAGAGCATCGCATCCTGTGTGGGGTGCTTACATGTACACAATTTCCTTATAAGGAGTTCCTGTAGTTGAACAGAATGCATTTTGAGATAAAAAAACATTTTGAGAAAGAAATACAATAAAAGGTTCGTTCTCTCAGAAAACAGAGTAGCTTTCCGGTGTCAGTGTCAATAAATGTGGAAAACTACATTCGAGCGTCTGTTGGAATACATTCCCAACACGGAAAACATTGTGTTTGATTAGAAAATAGAAATGCGCTGACGTTTATTCAGTCTCGATTAAAGTGGCCTTGCACAATGTAGGAAAAAACCACCGAGACATTTAGTCTTCCTTTATAGGTCAGGATGATGACATGACTGCATTTAAAGCACAGACTACAGCAGCGAAACACACACACACACACACACACACACACGTTGCCACACACACACACACACACACACACTGCGCTGTTTCAAGACCAGTTCAGACACGAATCAAAGCAGATGAGATGCGGTCTGAAAGCACACAAAAGATGGAGGCGGAGACACTCCCCCCCCCCCCCTCCTCTCTTTTCTCTCAGACTCGCCCACCTCCATCCCACCCTTGATAAACCTCAACCTCAGACAATAAATATCCCGTCAGATGGTTGGTGACATCGGGGCGGAGGAATGTTTTCAGTCAGTGGGCAACGCAGGGACGAATTGTGCCAACACACCAACACACCGGTGTCTATGGGAAGCAATGGGAGGCGTACGTACAACACGGTGATAATTAAATCCCTCCTTGGTTCGGACACATTTGGCCATTATCGCTTTGTCGATACATCAATACGTCATTAGGGACCCATTGGGCGGTCCTTAGATCTTTCTCCGTAGTCACATGTTCAAATCCTCCTCTCCCGAGCATCCTCATTAAAGTCCATATTTCAACACAGATGATTACAAGTCTCCCAGCTTCCTCCGCCCGCATCTGGAGAATGAAAGCTGCTGTATACTTTGTGGTGTTTCGTAGAGACTATCTTTATGGTCATTTCTCTGAAAGACAGGAAGTTAAGTGACTCATCGGTGAAGGCGCTGTGCACCGTCGTCTTTTAGGGAAAGGGGCTGAAAACGTTCATCAAGAAAAGAAAATAATAATCTCCGAGCAGCGAGCCGAGAGAGGCATCTTCACGGCTCTATTTGGGCATTCGGGATAAGAAGTGTGTACATTAAAAAGGCAATTATTTCCGAGGTGAAAATATATCTAACCCGACAGCAGGGTCTTCAGATAGGCAGAGTGCAACAGAAGAGGCCCCGGATATGGCACATGTCTACAGGCTCCAGGGTATGTGACCTCTGACCCCTGAATGAAAGTGCTCTCTTTCCTGCATCACAAAGATATATGGCCCTCAAACATGTGTAATAATCCGTATTTCCGCCTCTCTCTTTCACACCTCGTGTTCCAACGTGAGAACTGAATTCAACACCCCACCTTGGACTAATCCCTCCACCTGCAAACCAACAAAAGCTGGACCTGGAAACTGGGTAAGTGACCGGACAATAAAAAAAGGACCTGACATTCAAGTTACTCGTTACACCTGTGGGGAAAGCCTTTTGTTCTGATGCCCTACTTCCCCGATGCACTGAACACGGTTATGGGTTGTTTATTGGTATCGTCCAAAGTCAAGCTTTACAAAAAGAAGAAGTGTTACCTCTGTCGTGAAACCCTACTGCCTTTGTGTCTCTCAAAGCAAAACACGGCCTCGTTATTCACTCACAACAAGGTGCCAATTACCCCGCCAGCAGATCATACTGTGCAACAGAAGTGTTGGTTAGTTGCACGTCGTCAGCCTCTCTGCACTCACTCATCATTCAAGCAGCATGTCGGGTTAATTTCAGAGCGTGTTTTAAAACCACAAACATAAAACAGCAACTATAGTAAGAGTACAGAGTGGATAGTATAGTTTTCCAACATCAAGCTACATCAAAGCAGAGATGGCAGAAGTACACACATCCTGTACTCAAGTAGAAGTACAGATACTCGTGTTTAAAAATACTCTGGTGAAAGTAGAAGTACTGACTAAACTTCTTAACTCAAGTCAAAGTAAAGAACTTTGAAGTGTACTTCAGTAAAAAGTACCCATAGCTAGCAGCTGCTTTAAAGAGTACCTGACCTCCCTTTATATTAATAGAACAGTAATGTCATTGTTAGCTAATGAATGTTTCCATGCTGAACAACGGCAACATGACAACGTTTCCATTGGTCCCTCTTCTTTAGAGAAGACCAGGAAGTGATGGATACACGGATCGTGTTCCAACAATAGGCACGCAGTGACTCTAAAGAATAATGACCACGCACCAACACACATTCAACATGAGTTCAACATGTGAGAAGTAGAAAGTACAGGTATTTGAGTTCAACATGTGAGAAGTAGAAAGTACAGGTATTTGAGTTCAACATGTAAGAAGTAGAAAGTACAGGTATTTGAGTTCAACATGTAAGAAGTAGAAAGTACAGGTATTTGAGTTCAACATGTAAACATGAGAGAAGTAGAAAGTACAGGTATTTGAGTTCAACATGTAAGAAGTAGAAAGTACAGGTATTTGTGTTCAACATGTGAGAAGTAGAAAGTACAGGTATTTGTGTTCAACATGTGAGAAGTAGAAAGTACAGGTATTTGTGTTCAACATGTGAGAAGTAGAAAGTACAGGTATTTGTGTTCAACATGTGAGAAGTAGAAAGTACAGGTATTTGAGTTCAACATGTAAGAAGTAGAAAGTACAGGTATTTGAGTTCAACATGTAAGAAGTAGAAAGTACAGGTATTTGAGTTCAACATGTAAGAAGTAGAAAGTACAGGTATTTGAGTTCAACATGTAGAGAAGTAGAAAGTACAGGTATTTGAGTTCAACATGTAAGAAGTAGAAAGTACAGGTATTTGAGTTCAACATGTAAGAAGTAGAAAGTACAGGTATTTGAGTTCAACATGTGAGAAGTAGAAAGTACAGGTATTTGAGTTCAACATGTAAGAAGTAGAAAGTACAGGTATTTGAGTTCAACATGTGAGAAGTAGAAAGTACAGGTATTTGAGTTCAACATGTGAGAAGTAGAAAGTACAGGTATTTGTGTTCAACATGTGAGAAGTAGAAAGTACAGGTATTTGGTTCAACATGTAGAGAAGTAGAAAGTACAGGTATTTGAGTTCAACATGTGAGAAGTAGAAAGTACAGGTATTTGAGTTCAACATGTGAGAAGTAGAAAGTACAGGTATTTGAGTTCAACATGTGAGAAGTAGAAAGTACAGGTATTTGGTTCAACATGTAGAGAAGTAGAAAGTACAGGTATTTGAGTTCAACATGTGAGAAGTAGAAAGTACAGGTATTTGAGTTCAACATGTAAGAAGTAGAAAGTACAGGTATTTGAGTTCAACATGTAAGAAGTAGAAAGTACAGGTATTTGAGTTCAACATGTGAGAAGTAGAAAGTACAGGTATTTGAGTTCAACATGTGAGAAGTAGAAAGTACAGGTATTTGTGTTCAACATGTGAGAAGTAGAAAGTACAGGTATTTGAGTTCAACATGTAAGAAGTAGAAAGTACAGGTATTTGAGTTCAACATGTAAGAAGTAGAAAGTACAGGTATTTGAGTTCAACATGTGAGAAGTAGAAAGTACAGGTATTTGAGTTCAACATGTGAGAAGTAGAAAGTACAGGTATTTGTGTTCAACATGTGAGAAGTAGAAAGTACAGGTATTTGGGTTCAACATGTAGAGAAGTAGAAAGTACAGGTATTTGAGTTCAACATGTGAGAAGTAGAAAGTACAGGTATTTGAGTTCAACATGTGAGAAGTAGAAAGTACAGGTATTTGAGTTCAACATGTGAGAAGTAGAAAGTACAGGTATTTGGGTTCAACATGTAGAGAAGTAGAAAGTACAGGTATTTGAGTTCAACATGTGAGAAGTAGAAAGTACAGGTATTTGAGTTCAACATGTAAGAAGTAGAAAGTACAGGTATTTGAGTTCAACATGTAAGAAGTAGAAAGTACAGGTATTTGAGTTCAACATGTGAGAAGTAGAAAGTACAGGTATTTGGGTTCAACATGAGAGAAGTAGAAAGTACAGGTATTTGAGTTCAACATGTGAGAAGTAGAAAGTACAGGTATTTGAGTTCAACATGTGAGAAGTAGAAAGTACAGGTATTTGAGTTCAACATGTAAGAAGTAGAAAGTACAGGTATTTGAGTTCAACATGTGAGAAGTAGAAAGTACAGGTATTTGTGTTCAACATGTGAGAAGTAGAAAGTACAGGTATTTGTGTTCAACATGTGAGAAGTAGAAAGTACAGGTATTTGTGTTCAACATGTGAGAAGTAGAAAGTACAGGTATTTGTGTTCAAAATGTAAGAAGTAGAAAGTACAGGTATTTGTGTTCAACATGTAAGAAGTAGAAAGTACAGGTATTTGTGTTCAACATGTAAGAAGTAGAAAGTACAGGTATTTGGGTTCAACATGTAAGAAGTAGAAAGTACAGGTATTTGAGTTCAACATGTGAGAAGTAGAAAGTACAGGTATTTGAGTTCAACATGTAAGAAGTAGAAAGTACAAGTATTTGAGTTCAACATGTAAGAAGTAGAAAGTACAAGTATTTGAGTTCAACATGTAAGAAGTAGAAAGTACAAGTATTTGAGTTCAACATGTAAGAAGTAGAAAGTACAGGTATTTGGGTTCAAAGTGTAAGAAGTAGAAAGTACAAGTATTTGAGTTCAACATGTAAGAAGTAGAAAGTACAGGTATTTGAGTTCAACATGTGAGAAGTAGAAAGTACAGGTATTTGAGTTCAACATGTAAGAAGTAGAAAGTACAAGTATTTGAGTTCAACATGTAAGAAGTAGAAAGTACAAGTATTTGTGTTCAACATGTAAGAAGTAGAAAGTACAGGTATTTGAGTTCAACATGTGAGAAGTAGAAAGTACAGGTATTTGAGTTCAACATGTAAGAAGTAGAAAGTACAAGTATTTGAGTTCAACATGTAAGAAGTAGAAAGTACAAGTATTTGAGTTCAACATGTAAGAAGTAGAAAGTACAGGTATTTGGGTTCAAAGTGTAAGAAGTAGAAAGTACAAGTATTTGAGTTCAACATGTAAGAAGTAGAAAGTACAGGTATTTGAGTTCAACATGTAAGAAGTAGAAAGTACAGGTATTTTAGTTCAACATGTAAGAAGTAGAAAGTACAGGTATTTGAGTTCAACATGTGAGAAGTAGAAAGTACAGGTATTTGGGTTCAACATGTAAGAAGTAGAAAGTACAGGTATTTGAGTTCAACATGTAAGATAAGAAATAGAAAGTACAGGTATTTGGGTTCAACATGTAAGATAAGAAGTAGAAAGTACAGGTATTTGAGTTCAACATGTAAGATAAGAAGTAGAAAGTACAGGTATTTGAGTTCAACATGTGAGAAGTAGAAAGTACAGGTATTTGAGTTCAACATGTAAGAAGTAGAAAGTACAAGTATTTGAGTTCAACATGTAAGAAGTAGAAAGTACAGGTATTTGGGTTCAAAGTGTAAGAAGTAGAAAGTACAAGTATTTGAGTTCAACATGTAAGAAGTAGAAAGTACAAGTATTTGAGTTCAACATGTAAGAAGTAGAAAGTACAGGTATTTGGGTTCAAAGTGTAAGAAGTAGAAAGTACAAGTATTTGAGTTCAACATGTAAGAAGTAGAAAGTACAGGTATTTGAGTTCAACATGTAAGAAGTAGAAAGTACAGGTATTTGAGTTCAACATGTAAGAAGTAGAAAGTACAGGTATTTGAGTTCAACATGTGAGAAGTAGAAAGTACAGGTATTTGGGTTCAACATGTAAGAAGTAGAAAGTACAGGTATTTGAGTTCAACATGTAAGAAGTAGAAAGTACAGGTATTTGGTTCAACATGTAAGAAGTAGAAAGTACAGGTATTTGAGTTCAACATGTGAGAAGTAGAAAGTACAGGTATTTGAGTTCAAAATGTAAGAAGTAGAAAGTACAGGTATTTGAGTTCAAAATGTAAGAAGTAGAAAGTACAGGTATTTGAGTTCAACATGTAAGAAGTAGAAAGTACAGGTATTTGAGTTCAACATGTGAGAAGTAGAAAGTACAGGTATTTGTGTTCAAATGTAAGAAGTAGAAAGTACAGGTATTTGAGTTCAACATGTAAGAAGTAGAAAGTACAGGTATTTGGGTTCAACATGTAAGAAGTAGAAAGTACAGGTATTTGAGTTCAACATGTAAGAAGTAGAAAGTACAGGTATTTGAGTTCAACATGTAAGAAGTAGAAAGTACAGGTATTTGGGTTCAACATGTAAGAAGTAGAAAGTACAGGTATTTGTGTTCAACATGAGAGAAGTAGAAAGTACAGGTATTTGTGTTCAAAATGTAAGAAGTAGAAAGTACAGGTATTTGAGTTCAAAATGTAAGAAGTAGAAAGTACAGGTATTTGAGTTCAACATGTAAGAAGTAGAAAGTACAGGTATTTGAGTTCAACATGTAAGAAGTAGAAAGTACAGGTATTTGAGTTCAACATGTGAGAAGTAGAAAGTACAGGTATTTGAGTTCAACATGAGAGAAGTAGAAAGTACAGGTATTTGAGTTCAACATGTAAGAAGTAGAAAGTACAGGTATTTGAGTTCAACATGTAAGAAGTAGAAAGTACAGGTATTTGAGTTCAACATGTAAGAAGTAGAAAGTACAGGTATTTGAGTTCAACATGTAAGAAGTAGAAAGTACAGGTATTTGAGTTCAACATGTAAGAAGTAGAAAGTACAGGTATTTGAGTTCAACATGTAAGAAGTAGAAAGTACAGGTATTTGAGTTCAACATGTAAGAAGTAGAAAGTACAGGTATTTGAGTTCAACATGTAAGAAGTAGAAAGTACAGGTATTTGTGTTCAACATGTAAGAAGTAGAAAGTACAGGTATTTGTGTTCAACATGTAAGAAGTAGAAAGTACAGGTATTTGTGTTCAACATGTAAGAAGTAGAAAGTACAGGTATTTGAGTTCAACATGAAAGAAGTAGAAAGTCGTCAGAAAAATAAGTAGTGGAGTAAAGTACTGATACCTGAAAAATGTACTTGAGTACAGTAACAAAGTATTTGTACTACTTCCCACCTTTGCATAAAAGTATTAGCATCAAAAGTGACCGGGTTGATTCAAGACATGGAATAATTCAGCTTTATCTCCAAAGAGTAGACACTTGGCAGCCGGAGTTTCATCAGCTCCTCCGTCGGGGCTCTTCTGGGATTATTAATGGAGTTAGTGGAGAGGAATACAGATCACACAGGCACAAAGGAAGCCACTGTGGGAGCGTCCAGCTTTAAAACTCGACGGGAACGAGGCCTCTTCGCAGCCTTTGAACTGGTGTTGGCTGAAAGTTTCCCAAGAGTTGAGAGAGGGAAGCCAGGCTCTGGGAATCGGATGTGAGCGCAAGTGTAAACAAGTGCATCAACAGAGAAGGCTTTATGTGTAACAGGGCAAATCTGGTTTGAATTATTCAAACAAATGAAAACTTACATATGTTGAAGTTCAAATAAACCGGGTAGATCCTGGTGTTGCATAATAGGCAACATTCGCCCGTTTTGAAACAGGCCTGACGAGCAACGGCGGATAAAACTGAAAGCGATGCCGAAATACAGAAATGGTGATTTAAAAGAGGAAGAATTTAACTACAAAAAGGGATGTGATGGACATATGTGGGTTTCACTCCCACAGGGCTGAACTAACGTGGCTTAATCTGTAGAGTTACCACTTTAAAAAGTAATTTATAATACCAATATCTCCTTAATTCTGACCAAAACCCCTAAATATATTCAGTTTTCTTCACGCAAACTGGTTTAAAAGACATTTAAAAAGCTGGAACCAGTTGTCTATACGACGTTAGAATCTCATAATACAAGAAAGCCGAGGGAGTCGTTCAGGAATAGGTCTATTGTTTTGTAAAGACAGAATTTGGATTGGTATGATAAGAAAATATGTGAAAAAAGTGACTCAGCTATTCCCAGTCCATCTGTTATCGCTTGGGAAAGATCCTACATTCACGTGTTGGGAAGGGGTGCATTAAGTAAATGACCCTCATCGTAGGGCTGCTCAATTAATCGTATTTTAATCGCGATTACGATTATGGCTTGCAACGATTACGAAAACAACGTAATCGAAAAATAAAACGTTGAATTATACTTAAAGTTCAGGGTAACCAACTGTTAAAAACACTGTTCAAATGTTTTTTCTCCAATAAATCGATGTTTTCAAAGTCAATGGATAATCGTTTTTAATAATCGTGATATCAAGTGGACTGAGTGGAATATGTTGAATAGTTTTACCAAAATGTTGGCTATATGTTAAGGAGTTTTCACGTTGTGACGGTGCACTGCAACATGTTTGTTGATCTTGTTTATTGGTAATTATTATTTTGATATTATTTATTTAAATGTAGACATGAATGTATAATTTATTTTATGTTGGTTTTTCCGTTGATTAGCTGCTTCAACAGTTCAAAAGTTCAAATGATTATTTGTATTTGTTTTAAAGTCCAATAAATGGATGTTTTTAAAGTCAATGAATAATCGCATTTACAATTATTGACCCAAATAATGGAGATTATGATTGTTGCCATAACAACGAGCAGCCCTGCCTCATATCATGCAGCGTGAGTCCCAAAGTCAGTAAACAATCCAAAAACAAGTCAAGAACGATAATATCAAAAGGTTCAAATGCAAATGAGTGCGGAGACGATATTCATCCGTTACCTGCGTGTGTTCCATCACCAGGAGGACCGTATTAAATAAAGAGCGACTGATCAAATCCAAATATCAGCTGCAACCCGACACGAGATCAAGGCCGGAACACGACGCGGCTCGACAGGTCGATGGGCTGAGCTTCGTACGACGTTTCATCAAAGTGACACTCTGCACCCGGCGAGCCATTAAGCTGCTCGACTGCTCTCAGGAGTGTGTGTGTGTGTGTGTGTGTGTGAGAGAATAAAAGAAAGGGAGTGTTACACCAATTCTCCAAGTGTTATGGGTGTGATATTGACTCAAACAGAGAATTGGCAAAAGGGCAATGTCGTGAATATATTCCTGTCAATTAGAAATGTTTGCCATCTGTTCTGCCATTCTGTGTGTGTGTGTGTGTGTGTGTGTGTGTGTGTGTGTGTGTGTGAATAAAAGAAAGAACAGCAATTCTCCAAGTGGTATAGGTGTGATATTGATTTGAACAGAGAATGTCACGGATGATATATCGATTGACAACAACACTATATTCGAAGAAGCAACATCTACATTATCGATTGGTCCAAAAACACCTCCTTCCTAAACACGCTGATAAAGATTAGTTTACACTAACGATTAGAAGAGCCAGAGATAAAGGGTAAATAAAGGATATGGATCTATCTTGTTAACCCCCATGCCCACCAGCCATTAAGACAAAGCTGACCCTGTGCTCTGACCTCACTCTGAAATGGGGGCGGTGCAAAAAGAACCACATGCCCCCAAGAGATCAATAAATGAAAGGAGGTTTGTTTGTCACCTCAGAGGTGCCATTTGGATCCTCCGGGGTATGATGGGCAGTGTTTATGACCAAACCTAGAAAGAGGGACAGAACCCACAACATGCAGCCGCTTTTTAAGTGAAATAAACTATACTAAAAGCAGCGTGCACGTGCCCCGGGATGTAGGTTAGCGGAGTAATCCTTTAGGCTATGGCTAAAGCAACCTGATCACATCCAAGAGACGGACTGTGTGCGTGTGCTCAACATTAATATGCATGTGATGACAATGACAAGCCTATTGTGAGGTTTGGTGAATGGAAATGAAAGCAACATGAAAATCCACGATATAAAAACAAACATCAGCCGAAGTGAACGCCACGTTAAAGATGTGAAACCACGCGTTAAGTTCGCGAGAAACGTTGCGATGCGTGTTCACGTTTTAAGCACTTTATTAGAGATCCTTGTCTATGATTAAGCTTACAGTAAAAGCTGGAGCTCAGCCGATTAGGAAAATGAACAGGCTGGCTGCAATGGACGCGAGATTACACTTCAAGATATCTCATTGAACACTCGTTTCATTCGGAGTGGCTAAATCACAAGTAAGTGAGGTTTATATATACACCGTGTAACCTCGCTGTATAGCCCGGATAGCATGATTTCCTTACCCCCCTCTTCTCTGTCTTCAGGATCCACAGATTGTCCCTCAGTAAAGAGCTTTTATTTCCCACTCGGTGCTGGAAGTTTCGCTCGGTTTTAGTCCTTTTTGTGCAGCCGAGCCGCTCCCTCTCAGGTGGGACGTGGATTCTGCTCGGTAGCCATTGCAACAAATGTGGGGAAACCGTGCATGGAGCTTTTCTCCTGGAACAATAAAGAGCTCCACACCGCCTACAGTGTGAGGAAGGCAGGGAGAAAGGGCCACAATGGCGGGTGAACAGCTCCACTAGACGGTGGTACGGTGCAAATGCAGCTTGGAGGTAAAAGGGTTTGAGTTTTTTACGGAAGACGGATCATGACATAAGTATAAATAAATAAATACATGCATGTATGAATATATACAGTAATACATTAATAAATACGGTAATACATTAATATACAGGAATAAGGAAATACAGAAATAAATAAATGTAGGAATAAATTAATAAATGCATACATAATAAATATAGAAATGTATATATTATTTGGTCGAGCCATCAACATAAAAAAGACCCAAATCCTCCACCAACCACCACCAAACAGCAGTACGCCTGTCCTACCCCCAACATCTCCATTGACAACATCAGACTGGAAAATGTGGACTACTTCCCTTCCCATACCTTGGCAGCCTCCTATCATCAAAAGCTCTTATTGATGATGAAATACACCATCGCCTCAGCTGTGCCAGTGGGGCTTTCTCAAGGCTAAGGAAGAGAGTCTTTGAGAACCGTGACCTCCAAGCCAAGACCAACATCTTGGAGGCTGACATTCCCACCATCACTGCCACCATTGCCCAAAACCAGCTCAGATGGACTGGCCACGTTATCCGCATGCCTGACTCTCGCCTCCCAACACAAGTCCTTTATTCCCAGCTTGCTAAAGGGACACGGGCCCCTGGAGGCCAGAAGAAGAGGTACAAAGATAACATAAAAACAAACCTAAAGAAGTGCCACCGACATAGACCTAAAGTTCCTAAACGCTTGGGAGGACATGGCAACAGACAGGGCGACCTGGAGACACCTGGTCCGTGAGGGTGCTGCACTATAATGACGACCTCTGCCATGCTGCACAAGACACGCGCAGACTCAGGAAGGAGTGTGCGCAATGTGTGGGTTGTTGTAGTAGTTTGCGTTGTTGTTGGTATTGCATTTGTATTGGAAGAAAGATAGGTCGTTCTGGCTCGGAGTCGGGAAACACTTCAAAATGTGGAGAAGTTGTGAACAAAAAGACAATTATGAGTATTAAAAAAAAGTTCGGCAATTTAAATAATAGATAGCCCAGTAGATGGAGCCGGCGGCCCGCACGCGGCGACGTCTGCGCCCAACTGGTTCAAATCCTGGAATGGATGAAATTTTAATCATTGCCCGCTTTTCAACTTTAATACTATAACTGATAAAAGCCCCCCCCGGCCAAAAAAATGCCTTTAGAAAAATACAAAATAAAAAGAATAATTACCTCGATATAGATATTTTTATACAATTATCAATCTTTAATTGCAAATAGAACTTGATATTCTGTGTGTGTGTGTGTGTGTGTGTGTGTGTGTGTGTGTGTGTGTGTGTGTGTGTGTGTGTGTGTGTGTGTGTGTGTGTGTGTGTGTGTGTGTGTGTGTCGAATATGTTTCAAGGCAAAGATACGTTAGACCCCCTTGAAAACGAGATGGTGCATCTCAAGGGGTTTATCCCAATGAATACAATTTCTATATAAACCCACTGCAGTCTTGCACTTCGCCAGGAGAGGTCGCTGTAACTGAAGCTTCGGTCCAAGTGGTTCGATGATCAAAGCTTCATTTGCCCATCACTACCGATCACTACCAATAGGTGTGTATTGCTGGCTGGTATCAACAGTAGTACCAGCAGGAATGCAGGAAAGGAGAATGCATGTACACTCATCAGGTGACGACAAACACACCACAAACTGAACGGTAATGTTGCACCATAATGACTGAAAATGTAAATCAGCAAACTTATTAATGTAGAGGCTAATTTATCACTGTGTTTAAAATGGTATGAATGAACAAACCTATTTTAATTAAAGACTTATCGGCATATTTAGTAGGAAATATATGTTCACATGACATCACTCTCACCTCCCAGCCTTGGCCCCAGAGCCTGTGTGCAGTGTGTTGCAGGTCCTGCGACGGGGTGGAGCTGAAGAGGCCAATCAGCGGGACCGGGGACACCTGGCCGGAGCCGAGGTGCTATTTAAGCCCAGCTGCCCGGAGGCACAGGGCGGTCCTGACTCTCTCCAAGCCGGCTGCAGAAGGACTCTCGCTCCGCTCCGCTCCGTGCCGTGGTTTTCGGAACCTTTGAACATCTCTTTGTTTTCCTGTTGTGGTCATCACAACTGGGGGCTCGTCTATCGTGAGTAGGAACCGGGAGTTAGTTGGGTTGTTGTGGCGTTAGCTGTGCCTGAATTAGCCTGTGTTCGTGGCTAATTGGTAGCCTGAGTTTATTTTGGGGGAGAAGCTGGTGCAAGGGAGCACGTATCGCCCATATGACTGTCACGTGTTGGGGATCCCCTCGGATGACAGTGACGTATGTGGCCTTATGGTGATGTGCACTGATGGGGTGCCTAGGCGTTATTTTGGGACGCGTAGGTCCCGGGTTTGGGTGCAATGATGAGGTTTGTTTTTGTCCGGTAGCTGTGATCTGTTCTCTTAAATATTCGCTGAAACATAGGAGGGAGTGGTCCCGCCTGTGTGTACAATATCTGTAGGAGTGTTTCCCCTGGTAGGTTCAAGAGGCGTTTCCCCTTTGGGGTTCGTCTGGGGGGGGGGGGGGCCTTGATAGAGTTGGGGTACGGCGGTCAGAGCTTCACCTTCCCTTTTCCCTAAAACTTGCTCGGGAGCACTTCCGTGGTTCAGGGGGGTTGCCGGTTACCTGGTCGCCTCTCTCGGGCCAGCGGGCTGTAAGTGCATAAATACCCACCGCTACGCCTCATGAAGACTAGGGGGGAGTTACCTAGTAAGTTTGTTAGGAAGTCAGCTAGCGGGGATGCTCATTCCTACTGTGTGCACAGGTGGGCTAAGACATTGCATTTCCTCTGTAAACATAGCTATTGTTGCATACTTATGGAGGATACTGTGGGGGCGTTTGTGGCTGCACCGTCTGAAGGATGTTTGGATCAGTGCACTAAGGATCAAGGGAGTGGCTATATACAGGACGGCCCTGTATATAAGGTCTCTGAAATGGCTATATACAGGACGGTCCTGCACAGAAGCCCTGAAATAGCTTTTTATGTAGTCTACAGAAATATGGATATAATAGGTGTACAATTAACGTTTACAGCAGGATAAATTACAAATATGTACAGCATACTACATACAATTCAAAAGACGGTTTCTCCGATTTCTAAAATAAAAATGCCGGCGTAGCCGATAAATGATTTGGGTTGCTTTCAATGAAATGTCGGCGTATTCTTTAAAAAAAAACTTCAGTTTTAATAAAACCGAGTAGTCTTTAAAGTATGCAGTGATATCCTTTACAAGTAAAACATTGTGCATTGGAAAATATAAAGTAGAAAATGATTGAAACAACATAAAAAGATAAGCCAAAAAAAAGACTGAAATCAGCATAAAAAGCTAAGCAATTGGCATGGAAAGAGATTTAATTGCCACCATTTTATATTGAGGGGAAAATAATGTTGTCGTGAGAATATTTATCTGTGAATCCTATCCCTACATTACCACCCGCGAAACTTGCTTAAGCATGCTATAATAGCCCGGTCTGTATATAGTCATTTGACGTTGTGTACAGGACCGTCCTAGCCTCGGCTAAGGATCAATTGGTGAACATAGCTCAGTATTATGGTTTTGATGTTGGCGATAAGAGAGTGAAGAGTCGGTGAACGCGAATTTGAGGGCTTTGTTAAAAAGTAGGGTGTTTGATACTCCTGTCCCCGGGCGCACAATATAAATGGCGGGTCAAAATGCTGTTTCGAGCAACAGAAGGAATTACTCAGATTACACGCTTGGAGTTGGAGATGGAAAAGGAGTTGGCCGTGGAGAAGATGCGACGGGGCATTGAGCTAGAAAGAGTGGAGAGGAGATTCGCATCATGATGTGCAGCGACTGCCTGCTAGCATGTCAATATGGACCACACTCTGAAGCATGTCTCCTGCATCTTGTCGAGTCTATGCCACGAAGAATTAAGAGTTCTGAAGGCGAGAGGGTCTGACCTGGTGCTAGCCAGGTGTATAAAGTGGCTGGTGAGTGAAAGTAGATGAAGGTTTTAAAACAATGCTACACCAGCTTTAAAACAAGACTTTATTAATTGCATATTCAGAGTCAACAAACCAATAATAACAAATCCACACAAAATACTCCTTTCTGAGACATTGCAGGGTCTCCCGTACGAAGCCTCTTCTGCTCAACTCTTTGCAAAGACCCCAACGTTAAAGCTGCAGTAGGAGGGTTCAGTGAGGGTGACTACCAAGACTCAAACACTTGGATTGGTCCTTTGGTCAAAACAACAATAAAACAAGTTTGAGGCCACAGAACGGACAACCTCGGAGTACAAAATCCCAACCTTTAAAGAAAACTAAATTTAATTCTGAACACGGGTCGAGACTCGAACAGCCCTGGTGATGGGAAGATGACTCTGACTGAAACTCTTCTGCAGTTAGCGGTGAGGAAATGGAGCAGTTTATATTCAATGCATATAAAAGACTCTGAGGAGGGACAAGGTTATCTGTAGTGATGGCTATTCTGGATTTCCATTCGTGTCAACATGTGTGTATCTTTTACTGCATGTAGTGTGTGTGTATCTTTTACTGCATGTAGTGTGTGTGTGTGTCTTTTACTGCATGTAGTGTGTGTGTGTATCTTTTACTGCATGTAGTGTGTGTGTATCTTTTACTGCATGTAGTGTGTGTATCTTTTACTGCATGTAGTGTGTGTGTCTTTTACTGCATGTAGTGTGTGTGTATCTTTTACTGCATGTAGTGTGTGTGTGAGCCTTTCCAACAAGTAACAAAAGAAGACTCCGGGGCAGTGGCGGAGCTGGGGGGTGGCCACGGCCCCCCAACACCGTATTGGCCACCCCAAACACCCTCACCACGGGGGGCCAAATAATTTTAGAACATTAAGAAAAAACATTTAGTCACCTTTCATCATTCATCAAGAATTAACATTAATAGGATGTTATATTGATAATGTACTCACTAAACTTACAATTCATTTAACTTATTTTCTTCCAAAAGTTAATCATCCAAAGCCTCTGTACACCCCCCTCCATTTCCATGTAATGGTTTGGTCCTGCCTCCAAACAGCACTTTCTAGCAGAGTGAGAGCATGTTAGGAGCAGGGATGCTAGGACTTACGTGTGAACGATGTTTCAACGACTCACAAAGTCAGGCTTTCGAGAAAGGAGAGGGGGACTAAAGGGCAACAGTGTGTCACCCAGTTTTTCAAAGAAAAGGTGGGTGTGGTCTGAGTGGTGGAAATGTATCTGTTGATGATGATGTTTTTTTTTTTTTTACTAAGCTGACATTAAGTGTTAATATCTAGGTTTTTAATTTCACTCTTCTTTTAGCTGAGTAAATGCAGGTACATTTTTAGCAGCTATTCACTAAATCAGTTGTCCCTCCCCCTGGTGCCAGCAGGACCAACAGATCCATCTCGAGGCTCAGCAGCCCTGCCCCCCCATAAGTGTTATATTTTTACAGCTCAGTATCAGTAAATATTGTGCCGTTAGTATTGGACTACAAGATAGATGCAAGCCTGTAGAGTTATTTAAAGCATAAATGAGTGGGTTGGGTTCTGGAGGTGTGGTTACAGTAAGTGTGCTTGGTTGGTGGCCTGGGCCTGGTGGTGGGGCCCAATGTGATAGTCTTTAAAAAAAAAAAAAACATTTATTGACTTAATAATAAGAATACGAAAAAAAATAGTTAGATATACTGAATATTATTTGATCTATTCCTCCACTTAATCCCAAATAATGTAGAGGTGTGTAGGTGCCTTAAATAACCCCTTATTTTATAGTGAGATGTATTTTTATGTTCATATAATAGTGATTTCAATGCCACCCCAAAATGATCACTGGTTCCATCCTGGCTCTGCCACCGTGCGGGGAGGCTGAAGGAGCGCGGGGGGACTGGAGGCTGAAGGAGCGCGGTGGAGGTGGGGGACACCTTGCGGGGGAGGGGGAGGTGGGGGACACCTTGCGGCGGCTCAGGTCTCCGTTGTGCAGCTTCCACATCAGCTCCTCCTTGTGGAGGTACTCCTGCAGCACCGCCTGCTCCGTGGACAGCTGTCTGAGACGCACACACACAGAGGACACGTTGGACATGCTCAAACATTTAAAGACGTGACGTTCATTATCAACGGGCTGGACAATGTAGTTCACTTTCACAATCATTGTAAACATCTAGGGCCAGAACTTTCTTTACCTGTCCCCAGGCAAGAGGAAACGAGGAGGAGAGGATCGGGCCCAGCAGGAACGGCACTTGGACTGGCCCAAAGCTGAGCGGAGATGGGAGTTGGATGCGGCCTTGAGAAGGGAGGAGGCCGGCCGTCTTGAGAAGGGAGGAGGCCGGCCGTCTTGAGAAGGGAGGAGGCCGGCCGTCTTGAGAAGGGAGGAGGCCGGCCGTCTTGAGAAGGGAGGAGGCCGTCTTGAGAAGGGAGGAGGCCGCTCAAGCAGAGACCTTCAACCTAGCCTTCCTGCTCACTCTTGGCGAGGTGCTAGGGGGACTGGGCAGCCGACGTGGCCCGTCTCCTCCGTGATACTTCAAATAACCTTAATAGTTATTGTATATATTTTTAAATGCAACATTTGTACTTTCTTTATTTGTACAATGCCATGTATATTTATGCTGGCTGAAATACAGTTTTACATTTTTTATTTGTATTGTATACTGCCATCAATAAAGTACTTCTTTGACTTATCTTATCTCTTGTTGCTAATGAATGGCACCGAACAGAAGAAAATCAGATTCACATAATCTTGATTTAGAGAAGATATAAACATGAATTTATAAAGCAATAACAAACACCATCAGTTAGGAAAAAGCCCATAAGATAGTTTGAGATTTAAAGCAAGAAATTGAGTTTGCTAGCTTGAGGTCCTCTAAAACATTACATGTTTATTTTGTAATGGTATTAAGAATACATGAAGTAGCAATTGCTCAATTGTAATACCCTCGTTCTACTAGACTCAAACACATTCCTTATATATTTCAAAGACGAGAACAAAAGAAACATTCCAATCAAGCTTTTAACATGTCTAGAAGGATTGAGATTATATTTTATGTTGTGGATACTTCAGCCTCCATCCATGTTTACAATTGTTCACACTATTTTACACTTTAGTATTTATGTTTATAGTTAGCTTTGATATTCGCTTAATTTATTTGAAAGATTTTCTTTTCATGATCTGATATTTCCTCAAATGTTCTTATGGGGCAGAATTTACTGGTGCTTGGAATTCAGATATTTACTAAATATATATTTGTTTAAAACCAGTGGTGCACGATAATTACCGGCCCGATATTAGGAATTTTGACGTCATCCCGATAACAGTATTAACAGCCCCGATAATATACAATATGTTTTTTGGGTAAAAAGAAAGAGATCCTGCGGTGTGGGTGGACTGGGATGAGGGGCGCTTGTTTTTCACTCTGCTCCTCCCGTGTTGCCAGTACTGTGGTGTTAGTGGTTTAGGAAGAGGGGAGTTCTTCACAAATCCAGCGCTCCCTAACTCGTGCCTGGCTGTGACGTAAATGGTGAGCGGCCGTGAAGCCAGGACAGCAAACATGTCGTCGGTAGTATGGGACTATTTCAAGGTTTCAGAGTGAGATAGTTCGCTTGCTATTTGTATTAACAGATGCAGAAGTTCCACGAGGAGGGAAAAGGCAACGAGCTATAATACTTCCAACCTGATCAGTCGCCTGAAACATCGCCATGGCTACAATGGTGTGTTCAAAGCGCACGAAGACGCCTGCGCTGCTAGACTAGCGGCGAATCCAAAGCCAGCTGCAAAGGCACCGGGGCTTTCACCTATCCACGAGGCTTTTGAGAAAGACGAGAAGTTTATTTGGGAAAATAAATATGGGCACTTTGAAGTCAGAACTGTTCTTGCTTTGTTTTGTTCATAGTAGTAATGCTCATGTCCTTTGCTCACTACTAGTCTCTTTTCACCACCAGGTGTGCAAAAACTACAGGTACATTTAATATATATATATTATATTATTATCGGTATCGGTCTTGAGAAGCAGGAAGGTATCGGTATCGGTTTCAAAAAACCAATATCGTGCATCCCTATTTAAAACATTTGACAAACACATGTATATGAAAAAAAAAAGATTTATTTATGTTCAATAGAATAGATTGCATATTCAGGTATTCAGGTAGCGCATATTTAGGTATTCAGGTAGCGCATATTCAGGTAGCGCATCAACCCCTCTCTGATGTCAGCGCCCTCCTCCTCTGCACCGTGAGCCACTGCTACCCCTGGCTCTGCTGCTGCTGCCGGGGCATCCCACCCATCGTCATAGGCCTCTCCACGACTCTCGCAGAGGTTATGCAGAGCGCAGCATGTCAGCGCCATGGACTTCACAAGTTTCACATCACAGTCGTTTCTTTTCACGAGGCAACGCCACCTTCCCTTCAGTCGACCAAACGCGTTTTCAACCACTGCCCGGGCGCTGCAAACGTTCTTGTTGTAGATCACATGTTCTGCTGTCAGCCGCCCAGTGTCTGGGAAGGGTTTTAAGAGCCAGCTTTGCAAGGGATAGGCATCGTCTCCTAGGATGTAATAGCCAGCGTTCACCCCACCGATGTCCCTGGTGCAAGGTGGAAAGCAGGTGCCACGACTGGCCAACTCCCACAATGTGGACCGCCTCAAAACCTGCGCGTCAAGCATGCTCCCAGGCATTCCTGCAAACACATTCCAGAAGTGTCCCTTTCCATCCACAGCTCCCTGAAGGACGATGGAGTGCCAGCCTTTCCGGTTGAAATAGTCGCAGTGGTTTTCCTGTGGCGCCAAGATGGGTATGTGTGATCCATCGATAGCTCCTACGCACTGAGGGAGCCCCCACCGGTTCTGCGTGTCGGCGGCCATTTCTGCAAACTTCTGCCCGTCCGGTGAACAAATTAGTTCCGGGACTAACAACGCCTCTGCAGCGGCACAGAAGTCCTGCACACACCGGCACACGGTGGTGTTGCTCACGCCGAACAGATGTCCGATGCTTCTGTACTCTGAGCCGGTGGCAAGCTTCCACAGCGCGATGGCCACCCTCTTCTTTAGAGGTATGCACACGCGGAACGTCGTGTCCCGTCTCTCCATCGCTGGCCGCAGTTTGTCGCACAGGTAGACGCACGTTTCCTCGGACATCCTGAAGTTCTCCACCCACTGAGTGCGAGAGAAAGATGGAACAATCACAGACCACCACTCGGTAGCTCGGTCGAGCATCCAAACGCACGGTCTGCGGCGATGTAACTTCTGAAACACAAACAAAAGCGTACATATTTTAATACGTAAAAGTGGTAGCGACAATTAATTAAATATTTCAAACACATTGGTCGTATTGTGAGCGTGAGCCTAGGGGTGCAACAACTAATATCGATTACCAAATTAGTTAATCACTCGATTCGTTGGTGACGTCATCACGTGTGTTTTACGCGCCGTTAAGCTCCAACGCCATTGGTCTTTTTATCGGTACCGGCGACATTTAGAAAACACATGTCATGTATTATTGCTACATAAGCATTATATCGCAGTCTTAGTTTCGATGTGAAATATTATTTATTTAATTTAAATAAAAAGCAATTTTAA
Organism: Pseudochaenichthys georgianus; assembly: GCF_902827115.2. Taxonomy (NCBI): domain Eukaryota; kingdom Metazoa; phylum Chordata; class Actinopteri; order Perciformes; family Channichthyidae; genus Pseudochaenichthys; species Pseudochaenichthys georgianus. The sequence continues at coordinate 64,482 of NW_027263137.1, forward strand.
TTTTGTTCAAAATGTTAATTTAATAATATATGTATTTTTGAATCAAGTATTCATCTTTATTGGTAGTTTCCACATGCCTAAAACAACCTCAAGCTAAAAGTGTATGGATAAATAAGACGACGCTGAAGTTGGCTTCCGATTCGGCAGTTAAGGGGAAAGTTAAGGGACATTTAATTTACAGCGCTGAGCGAACAATCCTCCGTGTTTGAACCTCTTAAATCGCTGCATAGCCGATTTATCTGGACTGGATTATCCCAGAGTCTAAAGATTCTTTATAACCCAGTTTCAGATTTGTGAAACCTTTATTTTATTTGTGAAAATAGAAACACAGGTGGAAGGCTGAGGTTGCTGCAGCAGGCCAGGATCAGAGAGTGAACCTCCCAGCGGGGGGCAGGGCACAAACAGGACAACACTCCCAGTCCCTGCCAGAGGACAGCAAGGCAGGGGGCACAGACAGGCAGAAGGGGTCGTCACAACATGTTCTTTTGTTTTATTGTTCTGTCTTTGTATTTAAGTATTCCAGTAATGTATGTTGCATGTTTTAATTTGATTGTATTTACTTGTTTAAATGAAATTTGTTTTAGGTTCACTTATAAAATCTGTCCAGGGACAACAGATGATAGCCTCTTGGCTAACTCTGGCACATTTACAGGAATGTTAATTAATGTGCACTGTCCCTGTTAAACAAATGAATACATAAATACAAATAAGTGTATGCTCCTCATTTAGGTGATAATTCTTTATCTACAAAGTTTTCGTATCTTAAATATTGTTTCATAGCAAACAAAAAAATGAAAGAGATGTTAAAGGAATTCAGGTTCATGAGATAAAATAGAATAAAGGTTTCACAAATCTGAAACTGGGTTATAAAGACTCTTTAGACTCTGGGATAATCCAGTCCAGATTTGATGAGTGTAGGTCTAGTGGTTTCAGATCAGGACCTGGTCTAATGTGGTCTACATGTGAAAAAAGCACTGAAATCTCACTTTTTGTATTTTCACAAATAGAATAAAGGTATCAAATCTCAAACTGTGTTATAAAGAATCTTTAGCCTCTGGGATAATCCAGTCCAGATAAATCGGCTATGCAGCGATTTAAGAGGTTCAAACACGGAGGATTGTTCGCTCAGCGCTGTAAATTAAATGTCCCTTAACTTTCCCCTTAACTGCCGAATAGGAAGCCAACTTCAGCGTCGTCTAAGCGTTTGAGAAATTGTGCAAGGCGTAATAGTCGATTACTCGATAGATTAATCGATTAGTCGTGTGTTGCAGCCCTAGCTAAACACATGGCTAGTTAGCGAACGTTAGCTTACCGAGTAGCGCTGTAGTCTCGTGCTGTTGTAGTCTCTGCAGCGTTGTAGGACTTCCAGAACTCTCTCGTCAGCTTCTTCTGCATCTCGTCTTGCTTTACGCAGCCTACTTTGAAACATCACTTTCCTGCTTGCTGTGATCACTTTCCTTCTTGCTGTGACAACAAGCCACACACCAAGAAACAAGTAAACGATCGCTTCCACATCCTCCATTGTTTTGTGAGTTGTGTCGCATTGGAGATGACGCCGCTGCAGTTTTACCCAGCGTCGCTCCGCCCAAAAAGCCCGCCAAAAAGCCGATCGCCCCGCCTACACCGCGTTGCTATGGTTGCTACCCCAGGTCCTAAACTGTAATGGAAATGCGCTCAGGCCTCGGACGGCCAACGAGGCAGCCCGAGGCCTGAGCGAGGCTACCCCGGGGCTAACGGGGCTACCGGGGCTACCGGGCTGCAGTGGAAATGTGCCATAAGTGCTGCTCCTACAGTAGTTTGCAGAGTGTTACAGGTACACGTTTTAATCGGCACAGTATTGGTATCACTCTCTCTCGCTCTGGAACAGCTGATCGCTGCACTGAGCTGTCCCTCCCTCCCTCAAGGTGTGTGTGTGTCTCATTCACTGTCCCTCAGGTTACGACGCTGAAGTTGGCTTCCGATTCAGAGCATCCGATTCGGCAGTTAAGGGGAAAGTTAAGGGACATTTAATTTACAGCGCTGAGCGAACAATCCTCCGTGTTTGAGCCTCTTAAATCGCTGCATTATCCCAGAGAGTCTAAAGATTCTTTATAACCCAGGTTGAGATTTGTGAAACCTTTATTCTATTTGTGAACATACAAACGCAGGTGGAAGGCTGAGGTCGCTGCAGCAGGCCAGGATCAGAATCAGAGAGTGAACCTCCCAGCTGGGCGAGCCTTTATGCCTTCTTGTATTTTTTCACAAATAGAATAAAGGTTTGCACTCAGATATATTGCTGCTCAGATTTATTCTGTGCGCGCTCGAAACTTTTGTGCAACATTCCTGTCAAAATCCCTCAACCAATAGGAGGCCAGGTGTCCTTGCGGGTGCGTTCGCTTTACTTATTACAGCGTCCCGTAAGGGCGGTTACTCTTTGGTTTATAAACTCCCGCCCTCCACGGCTTTATAACATAACATGTAGGCTACTTCACTTCGATGTACAACTCTTTTTTATAAACATATACAGTTAGTATATGTTTATAAAACGGACAAGTCAAATCAAGCAATCTGATGTTTCTTAGCCGTGATATAATGAGCGTATATCCCGGGTATAATTGTAGTTACTTTTCACAAATCAGTATCCCTCCGCGTCTGAGAACCGTTACAACTGTTACATTACGTCCATTACGAAACTAACTAACTAGGCTAACTAACAAAGCTTAAGATGGAAACATTTAAGGTTAACTTCGACCTCCGGGGTGGCCTTACTATGGAGGAGTGGATTGAGAAGTGCCTATCTCCAGAAGGAAAAAAAAGCACCTAAACGACGACAATGCTGTCTGTCTAATTATGTTCTCTCGCTGTTATTGTTGTTGCATAGCAACCACCTCGCACTATGTTTTGTGCAGAAGGCAACGGAGGGACTATTTATTTTGAACATCATTATTTAATAATAAAAACTATTTAAATTGAGTGTGTATTTTTCTTTCACATTGCCAGCCACACGTGGTAACCGTTTTATAAATGCAATAGCTCACTTCAGGCCGTGATATACGAATATCTTCGTTTGTGTATATAGGTACACTGTAACACCTGCATCACTGTTTTTCTATCATTTTATGGCCATTTACTGAAGAAATAGCTGCAAAATCAGCAAAACATTCATTTAATTCAACTTGAATGATTTGAATTTGTCAATACTGGCAGATTCTTATTGTATTGTATTAGTTGAGATCAGTTAAAACATATTATATCATGTGTTTGTGTCCTAAGAGAGGATGTATGAATGGAAAACAAATAAGTCAAGAAAATCAAAGTTTGCATATTCATATGTATATATAATTTATAACTATACGTGTATATATAAGGCTCATACAGCTACCGGTCGATAAGTTCTGTACATCACAGTTCTCACACACAGTTACAAATAGATCAGACTATCAGAACAGAAAGGCATTGTTGGATAAGCACGATACAAAATAATCTTCTGGTGAATCACCGACAATAAGTGCTGGGAAGACTTCTCCACAGTGTCTCTGGATAACCCGACATCAAGACATCACATATTCTATTGCTACGTTTTTATAGGCGAGACTGCACTAAGAAATGTTAATACAATAAACAATGGGCGTACATGTTCAGGAGTACAGCAGAAACATATTTGAAAATGTACCCATGGAAGCACTTTTATGCAAATGTAAGATTGATGTTTCTCTCTTCCTGTCGTAAATGTCCTATTACGTACCTCCGTATTCACTATTCACAGTCTGAATACATGTTGCATCTAACCTCGGATACTCAGACAGACAGGGGTTATTTTCTAAGTACCTATTAGGATATAACACCATAACAACAACATACTGTTTAACTGTAGTATCATAGTTGCCTTCTCAGAGAAAGTGCGTGATTGTATGTCAACAAATTAGTGTGTTGTCCTGTGACATGTTGACAGGTCATTGATGATCCAGCACTTTCACAGTAATGTCACTATATGCGCATCAGACAAACGACATACTTTAAAAAAGGCTCAGCGAGTAGGGATGAGAATACAACATCAAAGCACAGTCGAATTTGGCCTCGTTGCTTTTGCTTTGATTGTTCTTTCGTTTGGCTTTTTCTAGTCAGGATATTTTTTTTTTGGATCATTTTTTGGAGTTAGGAAAAGTCCCAAACAGCCTCCGTAGTTTCGGGGGATGAAGGAGGATGGCATGAGGAGGCGAGGGGGCAAGACACTGGAGGATCATCAGGACTGGAAAAGGGCACTGCTGGATACATGAGATTCAGGAAAGTCTCTCTGGTGTGCCTCTTCACCTGGAAAAGAAAAGACGCATTTTCTCAAAACGATGGCATTTAGGGTTTACAGCGGAGAGGAGCAGACATCATGTTTAATAAAGTCACCTGTTTGAAGAAGGCGTGGGTCAAAAGGGAAGATGCAGACGGCCTATGGGAGATAGAGAAAAAAAAGTCATTTGCGTGTCTGCAATGATATCAGATTCACTCATCAAGTAAAGCTGGTCCTTTCAGGTTCAAGGTTAGTTTATCTGTATAGTACATTTGAAGTCTATGTCTGGACCGCTGCGTAAAAAGGAGGGTTTCTGCCCCGTTACTTCTCCGCTGTTTTCTTGTCGCTCTTGTCTTGTTAGTTAGAAAAGCAAACTGCATGAAGTTTTCTTTTCGGCCAAACTGTATGCAGTTAAATCGAACGGAGTTATTTGTGCAGATGTGAGCATCCTTAACAACGGTCAATAAATCCTTGACAGCGGTCTGTCTGTTCTGGATTAACAACGTGTCACGTGTTCTGAATTGACCAATCAGAATCGAGTATTCAACTAAACCATGTAATAATAGGTAATGTCTAACACCTGCATCACTATTTGCTGAGGAAATGGAGCTGCAACATCTGTGAAAAATCCTTTAATTAAACTTGAATTACTTAAATTTGATATTATATCATGTGTCTGTGTCCTAAGATAGTTGATGAGGACTTCTGAATGAGTTGTGGTTGTCTTATAGATTTTTTTTTTTAACAGATTCTTGAGCTAACCTTCGGTCCGGCTGCTGCTGAAGACAAAGCTGAACCAGATGGTGCAAAGTGGCCGAGTGGTTTTTGGGTGCGGGGCTCTGTGGTCGTTCGGTGGGAGGAGCGGTGGCGCTGTGGGTCATACTTCCCGTTGCGACACTTTCCCCGATTCCAGAGTCAACGCCGGATCGAGACACTTTCAGACCCCCCAGTTCACTCAGTGGGAACGGAGCCACGTCTAAAAGACAACAGTGGGAACCGCGAAGCTTCTGGAGCAGCATCTGCACAATCAAAGGTAAGGTAAGGTACGTTATTTATATAGCATATTCAAAGTGCTTAATACGTTTTTATAAGATTGCACCAAGAAATTACTGTAAATACAATGTAAGGAAACGCTTTTATGCAAATTGAGTGTCTTTTATTGATGTCTTAATGTGTGCAATGGTACAAATGTGTCTGATATATGTATATACATATTTGTATTTTTTATTCCTCGGGATTGTGGGAAACGGTATTTCGATCTCTCCGTCTGTACACACAAACTGAAAGATTGACAATAAAGTTGACATATTTACTCTGTGTTATTTCATCCCAATCTGCACCACAATCCTGTATTATTCCGTACCTACTGCACAGATCTTTTCTTCTTGGAAGTGTTTTTATTACCTGGGTGGGGGGCATGTCCTGGAAAGGCACCCTGCCGCTCACCAGCTCACAAGCAACGATACCTAAACTGTAGATATCCGACTTCACTCCGTAACCGTGCAGGTCCTACTGAGGGCAACAGCACGAGGAGAGAGACAGATGCATTACAAAAAGAGAGAAAGATCAATGCTTTTATTTACGACATGGAAAATGTAGGCATCCAGTAGCTGAATAAACACTCAGGAAAACACGTTAGTTTCTTTTTGAGATATGCTTTGCCATTATTAATGATATGTGCAAACTAAAGACTTACAATGTAATGCTTTATTTAAGACATCCAGTAGATTATTAAACACTCAGGAAAACACTACTTCTCACATGTTGAACTCAAATACCTGTACTTTCTACTTCTTACATGTTGAACCCAAATACCTGTACTTTCTACTTCTTACATGTTGAACACAAATACCTGTACTTTCTACTTCTCACATGTTGAACTCAAATACCTGTACTTTCTACTTCTTACATGTTGAACTCAAATACCTGTACTTTCTACTTCTTACATGTTGAACTCAAATACCTGTACTTTCTACTTCTCACATGTTGAACCCAAATACCTGTACTTTCTACTTCTCTCATGTTGAACTCAAATACCTGTACTTTCTACTTCTCACATGTTGAACTCAAATATCTGTACTTTCTACTTCTCACATGTTGAACTCAAATACCTGTACTTTCTACTTCTTACATGTTGAACTCAAATACCTGTACTTTCTACTTCTTACATGTTGAACTCAAATACCTGTACTTTCTACTTCTTACATGTTGAACTCAAATACCTGTACTTTCTACTTCTTACATGTTGAACTCAAATACCTGTACTTTCTACTTCTTACATGTTGAACTCAAATACCTGTACTTTCTACTTCTTACATGTTGAACCCAAATACCTGTACTTTCTACTTCTCACATGTTGAACTCAAATACCTGTACTTTCTACTTCTCACATGTTGAACTCAAATACCTGTACTTTCTACTTCTCACATATTGAACTCAAATACCTGAACTTTCTACTTCTTACATGTTGAACTCAAATACCTGTACTTTCTACTTCTTACATGTTGAACTCAAATACCTGTACTTTCTACTTCTCACATGTTGAACTCAAATACCTGTACTTTCTACTTCTCACATGTTGAACTCAAATACCTGTACTTTCTACTTCTCTCATGTTGAACTCAAATACCTGTACTTTCTACTTCTCTCATGTTGAACTCAAATACCTGTACTTTCTACTTCTCTCATGTTGAACTCAAATACCTGTACTTTCTACTTCTCACATATTGAACTCAAATACCTGTACTTTCTACTTCTCACATGTTGAACTCAAATACCTGTACTTTCTACTTCTCTCATGTTGAACTCAAATACCTGTACTTTCTACTTCTCTCATGTTGAACTCAAATACCTGTACTTTCTACTTCTCACATATTGAACTCAAATACCTGTACTTTCTACTTCTCTCATGTTGAACTCAAATACCTGTACTTTCTACTTCTCACATGTTGAACTCAAATACCTGTACTTTCTACTTCTCACATGTTGAACCCAAATACCTGTACTTTCTACTTCTCTCATGTTGAACTCAAATACCTGTACTTTCTACTTCTCTCATGTTGAACTCAAATACCTGTACTTTCTACTTCTCACATGTTGAACTCAAATACCTGTACTTTCTACTTCTCACATATTGAACTCAAATACTTGAACTTTCTACTTCTTACATGTTGAACTCAAATACCTGTACTTTCTACTTCTCACATGTTGAACTCAAATACCTGTACTTTCTACTTCTCACATGTTGAACTCAAATATCTGTACTTTCTACTTCTCACATGTTGAACTCAAATACCTGTACTTTCTACTTCTTACATGTTGAACTCAAATACCTGTACTTTCTACTTCTTACATGTTGAACTCAAATACCTGTACTTTCTACTTCTTACATGTTGAACTCAAATACCTGTACTTTCTACTTCTTACATGTTGAACTCAAATACCTGTACTTTCTACTTCTTACATGTTGAACTCAAATACCTGTACTTTCTACTTCTTACATGTTGAACCCAAATACCTGTACTTTCTACTTCTCACATGTTGAACTCAAATACCTGTACTTTCTACTTCTCACATGTTGAACTCAAATACCTGTACTTTCTACTTCTCACATATTGAACTCAAATACCTGAACTTTCTACTTCTTACATGTTGAACTCAAATACCTGTACTTTCTACTTCTTACATGTTGAACTCAAATACCTGTACTTTCTACTTCTCACATGTTGAACTCAAATACCTGTACTTTCTACTTCTCACATGTTGAACTCAAATACCTGTACTTTCTACTTCTCTCATGTTGAACTCAAATACCTGTACTTTCTACTTCTCTCATGTTGAACTCAAATACCTGTACTTTCTACTTCTCTCATGTTGAACTCAAATACCTGTACTTTCTACTTCTCACATATTGAACTCAAATACCTGTACTTTCTACTTCTCACATGTTGAACTCAAATACCTGTACTTTCTACTTCTCTCATGTTGAACTCAAATACCTGTACTTTCTACTTCTCTCATGTTGAACTCAAATACCTGTACTTTCTACTTCTCACATATTGAACTCAAATACCTGTACTTTCTACTTCTCTCATGTTGAACTCAAATACCTGTACTTTCTACTTCTCACATGTTGAACTCAAATACCTGTACTTTCTACTTCTCACATGTTGAACCCAAATACCTGTACTTTCTACTTCTCTCATGTTGAACTCAAATACCTGTACTTTCTACTTCTCTCATGTTGAACTCAAATACCTGTACTTTCTACTTCTCACATGTTGAACTCAAATACCTGTACTTTCTACTTCTCACATATTGAACTCAAATACTTGAACTTTCTACTTCTTACATGTTGAACTCAAATACCTGTACTTTCTACTTCTCACATGTTGAACTCAAATACCTGTACTTTCTACTTCTTACATGTTGAACTCAAATACCTGTACTTTCTACTTCTTACATGTTGAACTCAAATACCTGTACTTTCTACTTCTTACATGTTGAACTCAAATACTTGAACTTTCTACTTCTTACATGTTGAACTCAAATACCTGTACTTTCTACTTCTTACATGTTGAACTCAAATACCTGTACTTTCTACTTCTTACATGTTGAACTCAAATACCTGTACTTTCTACTTCTTACATGTTGAACTCAAATACCTGAACTTTCTACTTCTTACATGTTGAACTCAAATACCTGTACTTTCTACTTCTCACATGTTGAACACAAATACCTGTACTTTCTACTTCTCACATGTTGAACTCAAATACCTGTACTTTCTACTTCTTACATGTTGAACCCAAATACCTGTACTTTCTACTTCTTACATGTTGAACACAAATACCTGTACTTTCTACTTCTTACATGTTGAACTCAAATACCTGTACTTTCTACTTCTTACATGTTGAACCCAAATACCTGTACTTTCTACTTCTTACATGTTGAACACAAATACCTGTACTTTCTACTTCTCACATGTTGAACTCAAATACCTGTACTTTCTACTTCTCTAATTTTCCAAACAGCTGGTTCCTTTAGTCTGAATGTGTGTTTGGTGGCGTGATCATTATTCTTTAGAGTCATTAGCCGCGTTCACACTACGGTACTTTTCCCACAAAGGTTCATGCGAACTTAGTTCATGATCGCGTTCACACCAAAAAGAGCCGGTACTAAAAGTAGTTCATGCGAACCTTTTTACCCCCTCGAAAGTCCCTCGAGCGGCTCTTTTTTGAGAAAAGAGCTATATTCCTGATTGGCTGGGCGGATTGCAAACCACGCCCCGTAAAACTCCCAAAAAGTTTTGTGAAGCCGCCATTTTATTATCCTCTCATTAGCATTATTAGCATTAGCGTTAGCCCAGCGCAGAAACGCAGAGAGACTAACTTATGGCAACACAAAATAAAACATGGGAGCGGTGGAGATGAGGAGGTGTCGGCGTTCTGGCGATTTACTCGGAAGGCTTCAGTCGAAGCTGCTGGGACTCCCAGCAGCTTCGACTGAAGCCTTCCCCAACTCCGGGGACTTCCGGCCGGGGACTCCGGGTGGCAGTATACGCCGTGAAGTGGTTTGCGGCCTGCCAGTAAACCCAAAGCAGAAGAAGAAGAAGTGACATCAGCGGCTTCATTTGCCTAATCCTCCCCCAGGGACTCATTCTGGTGTGAACGCGATCTGTGCTCAGTTCATGAGAACTAAAGAGTTCGCATGAACCTTTATGGGAAAAGTACCGCAGTGTGAACGCGGCTATTGCGTGCCTATTGGTTGGAACACGATCCGTGTATCCATCACTTCCTGGTGTTCTCTAAAGAAGAGGGACCAATGGAAACGTTGTCATGTTGCCGTTGGTCACCATGGAAACATTCATTAGCTAACAATGACATTATTGTTCTATTGATATAAAGGGAGGTCAGGTACTCTTTAAAGCAGCTGCTAGCTATGGGTACTTTCTACTGAAGGACACTTACTTTACTTGAGTAAAGAAGTTTAGTCAGTACTTCTACTTTCACCAGAGTATTTTAAACACGAGTATCTGTACTTCTACTTGAGGAAAGGATGTGTGTACTTCTACCTGAGGAAAGGATGTGTGTACTTCTACTTGAGTAAAGGATGTGTGTACTTCTACTTGAGTAAAGGATGTGTGTACTTCTACTTGAGGTAAGGATGTGTGTACTTTGTAAGTCAGCGAGTTCTGACCTGTCTCAGGAGTTCTGGGCTGAGCCAGGGCAGCATGGCGGGGGTGTGATGCGGCATATCGAACACCACCTTCACGTTCTTTCCCTCCCGCATCATACTGTAAACACTGTGCAGCCCCGAGAGGAAGACATGCCCCTCCCCCGACAGCAGGATGTGACTCGCCTTCACCCCCCTGGAGAGGAAGGAAATACATTAAAGATCTCTGTTGGAAAAAT
>NW_027263137.1:75652-128152 GCF_902827115.2 Pseudochaenichthys georgianus
GGCTTCCGGTAACTGCTAGAATCCACTTCAAGACACTGGTACTTGCGTACCATGCTGCGAATGGATCTGGCCCTTCCTACATCCAGGACATGGTTAAACCGTACACCCCAGCACGTGCACTACGCTCTGCATCAACCAAACGACTCGCTGCACCCTCGCTGCGAGGGGGACCCAAGTTCCCATCAGCAAAAACACGTGGGTTTGCTATCCTGGCTCCAAAATGGTGGAATGAGCTCCCCATTGAAATCAGGACCGCAGAAAGCTTACACACCTTCCGGCGCAGACTGAAAACTCATCTCTTTCGACTCCACTTCGAGCGATAGAATGACTAACAAAGAACTGCTAACAGAGCACTTATATACTAATAAAGGACTGGCTTAGCCAGTTGAGCAGCACTTGAAACGATTGGCTCTTTGAAACCTGATGTTCTTATATGATTCTGTTTTCAAGGTTGTGTCTTCCTGGTCGAATGTACTTATTGTAAGTCGCTTTGGATAAAAGCGTCAGCTAAATGCAATGTAATGTAAAATAGTTGAGCTGAAAATTATCAGTATGAATAAGTTGCAATTACTCAAAAATATTTCCGGGTCAAGTCCCGGAGGAGGGGGAAGAGAGGAGTCGAGGAGGGGTATTGGGATGAGGCTATAGTTTCATTTTCTATCACTATTACTTCCTCTATCAAGTAAAGACAGCCACAGTGATGCATTCAAGATCATTTATTCAAAAACTGAAATATTAAAACACAATACACTACAGAGAACAATCAGATCCTGAAAAAAAGATTGAACCATATTATATTCTTTGTATTTTTGGACTATATGATATGTTGTATTGCACCTTAATATTTATTATAATATTATAATTTAGCAGAAGATGGTGTATTGTTTTGTTATAGATTTATTTGATCTCATCACCATCCATTATCTGAAATGTTTTCACCTCATGCTCTCGTATGGTTACTATTCTGCATTCTATTCTCATTTTAGTGATTTATACCCTCTTACTTGGTATTTGTTTAAATGTATTCTAGTGCAATAATTATATTTATTCTAGTGCAATTATTGTTCATTTATTTAATCTAGTATATAATATTCTAGCGCAACATTTAAATACATTACATGTTTAAGGCCCCAGCACTGACAAGGTTGGAGTGGAGGACCCATAGAAATCCTTGAAATGATTATTATTCTTTATTATGAATTGAGTTTTTTTGAGGGCATTAACCAAAACTGTTTTGTTATTGGCAGGATTGTCAGGACTGGTGAAAAGGCTGATAGTTTAGGGGTCTCGTTTGTGTTGCAGGCAGAACGTCTTAGTTTGTATGTTAGTATGCAACTTAGTAGACCCAGGAAGTGGCGTGTGCATGTGTGCATGTGAGGGTAGGTTAGGCTTCCTTTTGTCTGCAATCCATCCGTCCCTTTCAGCATCACAGAAGTCCGACTGCTGGAAGTCCGGCCACGTCATCTCCTTCTCCATGCCCTGTGCATTATACAAGGAGAAGACTCTGGAGGGGCAGTAGATGTACTTCCCTGGAACCCCTGGGAAGGATGCATGGGTATGAGGGCTGTTGGGACCCTGCTTCAGGGGTTGGTGACAAAACCTGCAGAGACGGCCTGTTGGCAGCTGCCTTCCTCTTCCCTCTCTCCTCTGCAACCTTTCTCCACTCTGCCCCCCTCTGTCTGGCAGCCTCCAGCTCTCGCTCAAAAAATGGAGTTGCAGCAAAGTTCTCAAAAGACATCCCGGTGTCTTTGAGGCCTTCTTTAGCATAGGTCTTAAAGACCTTGGTGGAGCAGTAAAAGTATTTTACCGTTTTTGACTGGTAAAAAATAAATAAACTGAAGAGATATCTGGATTTAGGCTGACCGCAGACTAAACAGTTTCTCATCAGCGTCTTTTTCTGAGGCTGTTGTTGTTGCTGTTGTTTTGCCAGGACCTCTGACACGATCTTCTCCACTGAAGCCCTGCTCAGTGAGTCCTCCTGTCTGGGAGCCACAGCTGGAGGGTTGCATATGGCAGGTGGCAGAGTTAGGACAGGCACACTGGTAGTTTGGCTACCTGAGGTCAAACTATGCCACAGCTGCTGTGTCTCTAAGACCTTTTCTGGGGATGTGTTGAGGGAAGAGCTGGTGTTTTTTAATTTGGCCAGATGTTTAACATATCGTGAGATATGTTGGACTGTGGTCGGGTGAAGGAGGCTGTTCCGGTCTGTGCATCCCCTCTGGACCATGGCAGCGTAGTCCGCATCCACCCGCTTCAGGACATCTTTGGCACCACGGTGGTTTACCAGAAGCTCGTCGATGGCAGCTTTCATGGGTTCTGTCCACCGACCATGGTCCAAGACTTGAATGAGGCCACCAGTTTTAATTGGTCCAGTGCGGGTGGCTCGAGGAGAGGAGGACTGAGGCAGCGGTGCTACCCCTGTCAAGTCTAAAAAAGAAATATATGTTAATTATATTGTTTTATGCCAGTGTGTTGCAAATCAATTAGCTCTTTTAGTCATTTCACTTCACAGCTAATTTAACTTTTGTGGGACAAATACATGATTATCTTATATTCCTACCTCTTGTTCCATTATGCTTTTCAATGGCTTTTACATTTTGCATATAATAAAAAATATTTCAACATGATGATATTACATATATTATGTGCACGCCTGTTTTTAACAGTGAGGTAGTGTAGGTAGGTAATTTGAATGACCTGCATCGATCAAAGGCTCTGGTTTCTGGGTGGCAGAGGCTTGTGTCAAAGGCGGCAGGGACTTGGTCACAACATCAGAGGACTGCCGGGAACTGGAAGACAGAATTGGTACTGCCCCAACTGGATCAGCACAGGATTCCTGAAATAGCACAAATATAGTGAATTAGTTAGTCAGCCAGTACTTGAGTAAGTAGATATAAATATGAACTGGATTACCTGAGAGTCTGTGCCCACTACAACAGTAGGGGCAGGGCAATGATGCTCTGTCTCCATGGCTACTGCCGCTGGGTTGTTTGGCTGTGCCCTGTTCTTGTCCCAATTCTAAACAACAGGACGACAGCCTGGCTCTTCGTACTGCGTACCAGGATAGCATCTGTGGTCCTCCAGCTGTCCCACAAGTGCTCCTGAGCCCCAGGTTGAAGGCCCTTGAAGGCAGCGCAGCAGTCCCTAAAGCATTAAAAAGAAACGTCATTACAGCTGAAAACCTTGTACAATATCTTCGTACAAAATTAGTGTAATAATGAACTGTAACTATTCATGTGTATTATATTTATGAAGAGTCAGATTACAGAATAAAATGCACAATTACAACAACAACAAAAAAAGAACTGTTTTCAATTTAAACTTGTTGTTGTTTATACCTGTCCACCCAGCGTGCCTTCTCCACTCCAGCCACAGTGTAGCGTTGAGACAGACCCTCATACAACGGGTTAAGGGACCTATCACACTCTGACTGCAGCATCACCCAGCTCAGGATCATCCAGTTCTCATTCATGACGGCATAGGAAGACATGGTGCCAGACGACAGCACCACCTTCCTAGCCACTCTGCGAGTGTGATCAGACCGCAGGGCCTGTCCAAAGGTCCCCTAAAGCAGCAGAGTGAGGAGCTCCTCCACCTGGACCAGGTAGTGGGAAGAGACAGAAACTCCACACCAGCCATCTCCATCCGAGTATCCACCACATGGAGCCGGAGTCTCTTCCTGTCTGAGGAACCCAGTGATGGTCCTTTGGCCGTAGACTCCTGCCTCAGCATCCCTGACATTCTGCACACACAGCAGGTAGGCCAGGTGAGCTCTCATATTTGAGATTGAGTGCCTCCGTCAGCTGCTTGGACGTGTCCTCTGGGGATCTGCCGCTGCGCCTCATCTCATCCAAGACAGATTTGCAGACGGCCTTTTTGTGCGTCAGGAAGGCCGGCACGATGTTGCTGATGCGCTGGGGTAGCTTCTCCAGCCACTGGGGCTTGTCAGCATGCCAGTACTTCTTGCAGACCTTGCAGGTGAGTCGTGAAGCTAAAATATAGTACTGGCCGCTTGTCCCAAGGATGACTCTTGGCCTTCCAGTGCCAGAAGAAACTACCATAGAGACAGGGCAAGACAAAGTTGTTTCTCACCCTCTCCATGATCGCGTGCTCTGGCTTCCAAAGGAAATACGGATGAAGCTGGTAGTACTTGGGTGAAGGCAGGTCAGAGATCGAGTCTATGAGCTCAGGCTGAGGCGGATAACGCCACAGGGACAACATGTTCATAAGGTGTCTCACTGGACGTGAGCCTGGCCACAGACCCAACGTTTCAAACTCCGTCTTCATCCAAATCTTCTGCTGGTGCGAGCAGTTCCAGTGGGCAACATCCTGACTATAGCCCGGGACAGAGGCTGCAGGCTGGTGTGGTGCTGCTAAGGGGACCGGAGGCGCTGGGCAAGTCAGAACTGTAAAACATCAGTTACATCAGATACAATTGAATAAAGCTCTATATAAATGACTGCTATAATACAGTGTCACAGATATCCATACCTTCATCGAGGACAGTGTCTCCCTGCGCTTCCACAGGGGCCATATTATGTGGTGATGAATCTGGGGTGATGAGATACAAACAGGCAAGTGACGTATACACATTATCGAAATTAAGAAGCAGCATTTAAGAAGTTGTGAAAAATGAAAACAGAGACGATGATATCATTACTTAACTTCACCTAAAACAACAATGTAAACAAATAAAAATAAAAAAAGAATTCTAATGTGATTTGTCAGAATGAAATGAAAGTTTGAACATGTACAGTACATTTATATAATCACTGTATATCTAACTGGATCCACCTACTTCGTTCAGTGTAGAGTTTTGAAGGAGACAGATTCAACATCGCCCTCTCCAGCTCCTCGTCCATCACTAGGAGATTAAACAATAACATGAATTATGTCAATGTCATGTTCACCTTAAAGCAGTATTTGCACATTACTGTGAGCTGACCTGGAGTGCTGGATGTCAGAGTGGAGGTAGCTGATGCAATGCAGCCTTCAGCCGGTGGTGGACAGGACTCAGCCCTCTGCTGCTTGAGGATGTACATCTTGCTGTATCCCAGATCTGCTTCCAGGTGTCTTTGGCCCTGGCTCCAAAGCCGACAGTATGTTCCCCCTCTGACGCCACTGGTGGGGCAGGCTTCCTGGAGCACAGGTACTTCCTCAGATCCTCAATTTCCTGGAAGCTCCTGGCGTAGTCCCGAAACGACAGCAGGCTAGGCCCTTGGGGGTTGAAGGTCCCACCTCTCTCTTCCTCTTCCACCAGGTAGAGGGTGTAGCCGACGTCATAGAGGCGCACGGTAGGCGATATGCCTCTGGCACAAGTTTATAGGCTCGTAGTATTGCAGCTTTGACCTGCTCATAATCCAGGCTAATATCATGACAAAGCAGCATAAACCTCATGTGCTTTACCTGTGAGAATGCACTGCGGCATAACGGTCCACATGTTCCTAGGCCACTCCAAAGTTATCGCAACACGTTCAAAAACAATAAAATAAGAATCAATATCTTTCTCTTGAAAAACTGGGATAAAGCGAACATATTCACTCATATCAAAATCAAGCGGTTGCGCAGACGACAACTGATGAGCTGGTGCGTTGTCGCCAGTTCCAGTTCCTTCAAACATAGCGTACGCTTGGTCTCTTCCTCAAGTTTCCTTCGTTCGAAGTTACAATCAATGTCTTTCTCTCTTACCTCTGACTTGCGCATCTGAAGCTTAAGCTCTTTCACTCTCCGAGAGACCCGTCTCCTCGTCTTTGGGGAAAAAACAACGCCATCTTGAACCGACAACAACTCCTGGTTTATCAGTGCAGCCAACAGCTGATCCTTCATGACCTGCTTCTTGCTGTGTTTCCTAATCTCAACGTCAAACATGTCCGCGATTAGCTCAAGCTGCTGTTTACTACACGCGTCCAACTTCCCACCCGTTAGGCTACTACTCAAGCAACTCTACACACAAAAAACACACATGCTCTCAAGGGCTGTTCTACAAAAGTACCACTACTCCCCAAACTGGCACCTGCCCGAGACAGCCTTTGAACGAGCCCCAATAAGTTACGGCCACAACCTCTACTCCGCTGTAGTGGCTCGCGCTCAGACCCGCAACATGAAAAACACACGCAACAACCAGTACTTAGTAACCGGCATTTATTATTCTGTCAACGCTTGATGCTGTCACCTTGATTCCAATGTCAGAAACCTGTATTTGCCAACTGAATTGGTTTAAAGAGAGAAAACATTTTGACTAAAAGTCGACTAAAACGTTTTGAGTTTTCGTCGACTAAAACTATGAAAGATAGAAATGACTAAAACTAATAACCATTTTCGTCTAAATACTAAATCAAAAACAGCTGCCAAAATTAACACTGATCCCCTCCTCTTGCCAGCTTCTCCGTCTGATCATGTTGACCAATCGCAACCGCTCCACAGCCCAGACGGCCCAAAATGGCCGCTCGCCTCGCTCCCATGAAGTCTTCCAGCTGGATATCGAGGGAGCATTTATTATTCTTGAGCCCATTTCTACAACGGCCAAACAAGAAAAGAAAAAGGTCTGGAGGACTGGCCAAAAGAAACAAAAAGAAGGAGAGAGCCCGAGCCAGCCACACCAGGGGCCGTAGGACCCAGAGCTCCCCCCATAACCAAAGGTCAAACGTAAACCCCGTGGGAACAAAATAAAGCCGCGAAAACTGGACTACCAGGTCCTCCAGGCTAAACATAAACACATCTACAAAATACAGAAGCCTATAGCTCAACCCCAATAAATAACAAAGGGGTATATCAAATGATTTATACTACATGGTCCATATCTTAAATATAAATAATACCTTCCAAGTTTTTCTTTTGAAGGTAATAAATACATATAAACACAATAACAGATGCTATAACACATTAGGATTCACAGATAGCTCTTTATCTTTGATTATATATCACAGACTTTGCCCCAACCGGGGGTCGAACCTGCGAACAGAAGAAATCTCAGCTGGCTAAGACGGTGGTTCAGCACCATGGACAGCATCAGTAATGCTGCAATTTCATTGGCTGTCGCTCTATGCCACCTACGCACGTCTTGCCCTACTCGGGCTACTTCCGGTGACGTGCTCAACACATGTGCATCAAGGTCCAACTTCAATGCGAACATGCTCATCAAGCTCGACCTGTTCCATTGTTTGAGGCGGTTGCTGCGTGAGTGTGTGTCCGAGCATCATCCCCTCTACAGCTCTTTGGCTCAGTTCCTGTCTGCAGCCTTTTCTGTGGTGGATCAGGACGACCTGCAGAGGCTTAAAGATGCCTATGCCTTCTGTGGAATCCAGCCTGCCAACCCAACAAAGCCTCACACACGTGAGCACTGCAGGATCAGGATCCCACATCCCGAGGAGCTCGTCAAGAGAGTGGAGGGGGTCTTCCAGCACTTCCACCTTGCAACAGACCCTAATGGGCGCCCTCTGTTCAAAGCCTCGATGCTGAAATGCTGGCGTATTCAGCGGATACACATCCTGCGAGGTTGCCCGAGCGATCCAGAGGTGGAAGGAGGGATCATGTACAGGCATGGAGGAACACTGCAGCTGAACCATGTGCCAGGTGAAGGAGCCAGAGTTCCTGTGTGGATCCCCATCAGAGGCACGTCCCAGCAGGAAGGCCATCACTTCCACCAGGCTCAGTGGGTCACTGGCACACGCGTTTCCACAGAGCTGTTTCAAGCTCAGGCGATGACGGGGGTGGCGCGGTGGAATTACCAGCGACTGGTGGACCTGAAACAGCCAGATGTTGAACTCCCAGCCGTCTTTGATCCAGCATTGATGGGCGAGATCAATGCAGTCTCAACAGGTGTTTGGGCACGTCAAGTAGGGCTGCACGATTAATCGAAAAAAGATCGTGATCTCGATTCAGACACCTATGCGATCTCATTTCTAAATTACGGCGATCCTATGACGTCAAGTTGATTTTTTTTTTTTGGGATTTTTTTACATTTTTAAATTATTTTGCTTCTGAATAATACCAACTTGCAATGTCAATCATACTTAAACGATGTAAATCAAATATACTCTATTCATTTAACATTAAAGTACCATGATCGCATGCAAATGGTCGTGTTCTGTCTGTCTCTCCTCCTCATGCAGTGTTCACGCTGCAGCCACGAGGGTTGCCAGTTTTTGCGGAAGGAATAAGCAACCAGGAAAACAAGCGCAAAAGAACATGAGCACTTTAAACCTATATATATATATATATATATATATATATATATCGGGTCTACAAGCTCACAACCGCAACAACCATTATTACTTACTACCAAGCAACTTTACAGAAAGATAAGCCCAATGTGGCTTATAATAAGTATACCTGGCAACACTCACTGACTGCAGCACGTGAGGGCAGGAGCCGGCAGTATGTTTACAGAGGCGTTAGCATTAGCACTGATTAGCAAAGATTGACGAGAGCGACTAGAAAAAACAGGAAAAACAGAAATGAGTGACGAGGAGGTCGAGGACAATGACAACAACACCGATGAAAATCCCGGTGGCGACTCTGGCGAGAGTGAGAGGGAAGTTGTGCTTGTGCCGAAAAAAGTAGATGGACTGTGCTAGCAGCTACAGCTAGGCTTTATTTACATTTATTCTGAAGCTGTAACTTTATGTTCCGTTCCGTTTTTATATTCAGTACTGACTGCAGTATTTAAGTTAATCCTTTTGATTCAGTGACATTACTACTCAGTGGAGTCTAGCACTTTATTTAAGTTTATGTTTTTTCAGTACAAGAACCTTTAAGTGCAGTAGTTGAACTGGGTGCTAGCCTTTTTTTATATTATTATTCTAAAGCTGTGACTGTTTTGTTTTTATATTCAGCACTGTGGTGAGGTATGTTGAGTAACTGAAGTGCATTCCTCCCTGTAACAAACAGGTTGGTGTTGTTGTACAGTAGCTGGGTGTCCTGTCACTGTGGACAGGTGCTTCTGCAACGTTTACATTTTGTTATTATAAAGCTGCAAAAATTCAATTTGTTATGTTCAGCACTCAGACAGCAGCAATATCTTTATTTTAGTTACTTTATGTTTTGTTACCAGAGAGACTTGAGTTTAAGTCAAGCACTTTGTTTAAAGCCACAGTAGTTGGCTGTCAAATTCATTTTAGTTTTGCTACAAGAAACTGAGACTTGGATTTAAGTCCAGCGCTTTGATGTTGATGGTGTCTGTTAAAGCCACAATAGTTGGCTCCAGGTTCCACATTTTGAATGTAGTAATGTTTGTTCAGTATTCAGCAGCTACAGACTAAAGACAAAGTTATCTTTTTGTTACAAGAGAGACAAATGTTGTCTGTTTAAATTCATTGTACTCACGTGACGTCTAAGAGTAAGAGTGCAATAAATATTTTCATTGAAACGATGAGAATCGTGATCTCAATTCTTATGAAGGAAAATCGTGATTCACATTTGAGCAAGAATCGTGCAGCCCTAACGTCAAGTATCCTGCTTTTCATCTCCCTCACAGAGACACTGGAGAGAAGTTTGGCCTGGAATATGTGGAGCCCGATTGCCGCCCAGTTCCTCTAGACTGGGATAAGCACAGGAGCAAGGCAGACTCTACCCAGGCCCTGGAAACACCTCCTCAAAGCAGCAACCGCACTGCCCAGTCTGAGCTTCTCCAGCCACCCTCCATCCCCCAACCAAGCTGTTTCAGTTTCCTGCAAACCCTCCTTCAGTCAAACGAGAGGTGACTGCAGGAACGGCTCCGGAGCCTCACACAGAGCCAGGTAAACTTTAGACGCACAGACAAAGTAGTGAATAATCCTTCAGCATCAGTGACTGGATTCCAATCATTTATTTCTATAAAGAACCTTTGCTTTCTTAGACATTAATGAATATCTCTCTTTCGTCGTTATAGAAACCACATGTCTGAAGTCTCTGCTGTCCTCGCCAACTGCGGCTCGCACTGGACCTGTGAGAGGGTGTTTGTGTTGGACCACAAGCGCTGGACGGGCCCTATGAAGCAGGCTGTTGACAACCTGCTCAACAAACACCGTGGTCAGAAGGACATGCTGAAGCTTGTGGACAAGGACGATGCTGCTCTTGTGCTCGACTCCTGCACAGACCCAAACAGTATGCTTCACCCAACTACAAAATGTCACAATCGTAGTTTTCTGTCACATCTTAGTTGTCCGTCTTGTCATGATTTTATGTTGAAATGCTGTTCTCCCTGTGTCTTGTCTTCCTTCCTGTGTTTTCCCTCATGCGTCTGATTGTGTTCACCTGTTGCCCTTGTGTTTCTGCCTCCCCTGCCCAGCTGTGTCTTGTCCTGTGATTACCCCTCTTTATATTTAGTCTCGTCTTCCCCCGTGTTCCTTGTCGGTTCATTTTCTTTCCTGTCTCCCTCCATGTTGGTCACGGTCAGTGTTTGCTTTGTTGCTACCATGTGCTACCTGTTTGTTTCATGCCATGATTTGTTCAACACCATATTTGTCAGTATGTGAAGCATCTAAGCAAGCTTCTGAACATTAGCTCCTCCATAAACATCAGCCCGGAGAAACTGCAAGAGAGGCAGGTCCTCTGGCACTCTCTCACAGAGGGTAGTGAGACCACAAGGGTGCCAGTTGTCACCATGCCTGTTGCCATTTTCAACCCCACACCTCCTATTCAGACCCCAGCCACACCTCCTGTTCAGACCCCAGCCACACCTCCTGTTCAGACCCCAGCCACACCTCCTGTTCAGACCCCAGCCACACCTCCTGTTCAGACCCCAGCCACACCTCCTGTTCAGACCCCAGCCACAGCTCCTGTTCAGACCCCAGCCACACCTCCTGTTCAGACCCCAGCCACAGCTCCTGTTCAGACCCCAGCCACAGCTCCTGTTCAGACCCCAGCCACAGCTCCTGTTCAGACCGCAGCCACAGCTCCTGTTCAGACCCCAGCCACACCTCCCGTTCAGATCCCAGCCACAGCTCCTGTTCAGACCCCAGCCACACCTCTGATACAAGAATATATTGAGAATATTGTCAGAAACATTATGGACCAACAACAACCAAAGAAACAGACAAAAACATGTCTTTCCTGCGGCCAGCCAAATAACTGCTTTGAAAATGATGGCTCTTCCATCCACCACTTCTACATGCAGGGCACTGTCAGATACTTTTACTTCTCCACCAACGTTTTTAAAGCTGAAGGTCTGACAGACCCTAAAATGCCATTTAGAGACTTTGCTGAGACAGCTTTCTTTCAGCGGGAACTAGAAGCTATGAAGCAAAGGGTGGAGGCGAGAGTCCAGCAAGAAAGGAAGAACATTGAGCCCGAGCACAAAGGTCGCAAATTGTGTTCACTCACAGCTCTGCACATGTTGCTTGGAAGGAGAGATACTCAGCATCGCTTGCACCAGCTTTTCATCTTGATCCATCCCTAAATGCAAACAGACAAGACTTGCACGATATTGGTTTTTTGAAACCGATACCGATAACTTCCTGCTTCTCAAGACCGATACCCGATAATAATATATATTAAATGTACCTGTAGTTTTTGCACACCTGGTGGTAAAAAAAGACTAGTAGTGAGCAAATGACATGAGCATTACTACTATGAACAAAACAAGCCCTGGGGTCGTCTCTGGCAAACTTCTTGCTTTTTCAAAAGCCTCGTGGATAGGTGAAAGCCCCGGTGCCTTTGCAGCTGGCTTTGGATTCGCCGCTAGTTTAGCAGCGCAGGCGTCTTCGTGCGCTTTGAACACACCATCATAGCGATGGCGATGTTTCAGGCGACTGATCAGGTTGGAAGTATTATAGCTCGTTGCCTTCTTCCCTCCTCGTGGAACTTCTGCATTCGTTAATACAAATAGCAAGCGAACTATCTCACTCTGAAACTTTGAAATAGTCCCATACTACCGACGACATGTTTGTTTGCTGTCCTGGCTTCACGGCCGCTCACCATTTACGTCACAGCCAGGCACGAGTTAGGGAGCGCTGGATTTGTGAAGAACTCCCCTCTTCCTAAACCACTAACACCACAGTACTGGCCAAACGGGAGGAGCCGAGTGAAAAACAAGCGCCCCTCATCCCAATCCACCCACACCGCAGGATCTCTTTCTTTCTTTTACCCCAAAAATATATTGTATATTATCGAGGCTATTAATACTGTTATCGGGATGACGTCATAGTTCCTGATATCGGACCGATAATTATCGTGCACCACTAATAACTTTATTCTTCGCCTCATAGTCCAGAAGTAACTGGATCTCCCCAAAGCTGAGGGCATAGCTCAGAAAATACAGAAGGCTGTCCTTGCTGTGCCCTCTGCCATGAACAATCCTGCAGCCAGCTCCTTCTGCTGGTTCGTGATCAGGTACATGGTATACCCAATGTCATTTTCAAGGAGCCAGCGGAAGGACTTGCCCTTATATTTCCCAAACTGCAGGATGTATTCTCCAGCCACCTCCGTCCTATCAGAAGCATCCCCTCCTCTCATACTGACCACGGTGAGCGTGTTTAGCTTGACCACTGCCTCCTTCACGGGTGCATGCTGGTCCTGTAGAGACGGGTTGTCTTTGAGAAGTATGGCTGCATCTGTGGGATCCTGCCGCAGATATCCCAGCGGACCCTTGCGGAATGTGACAGTCATCCTCCCAGGGAAAAACGAGTGTTTTTGCATTTTATCTGTCAAGAAGAAAATATATCGGTGAGTTAATGATGTTCACAGGGGGGGTCTAATAGAGAGCAGACATTACAGTGTGTCCCACAGATTTGAAATATACATTAGCATTAACCTTTCTGTTGGTCACTTGTTAGCAGACCCTTCAAGCGATGGCAGAGCAAACAGGTACAGGCAGGGCCCATAGTGATAGCCCTATAGTTTAAATCTACTACCCACAAATACATGGGTTACTATTTAAAAAAAAAAAGGTAAATGTATTTAGGAACCTATCTATGTGATTTTAAGTGGGGTTTTTATTTATTTTTAAATGTTGGAGTTAAATGCATCAATCTGGTGCACTTTGAGGGGGAAATAAAGAGACTAGATCTATGGGAACACCTATATGAAACAGAACTGTATACATTTCAATAATCATAAAATCATGGCCTTAACCAATAACATATCCAATATGAAAAAACACTGACACTCTCAAATGGAAATATGTGTTTACATAAATGGTGACCAAACCGTTTGAGACCCACTGAGAACTTAGACTAAGTTAACTATCCAAACCAGGGGTGGGGAACCTTTTTCCTCTCATAGGCCAATTCAATTTGTTCAACATCCTCCGAGGGCCGTTCAAATTATTGACCTCTGCTTAAAAATGCTAAAATTCATTAATTTGCCCTTTCTTTCATGCTGTGCAAAGAAAGAGCAACTTCTTAATCCAGATATCTTACCATGACTCGCGCATAGACACACAAGATGTGTGCAAATGTATTTGGTATCCTATCCATGTGGACATGATTTAAGTGTGGGGGGGGGGGGGGGGGACCTAACCTCCTCTAGGGGGGTCTGGGGGCATGCTGCCCCGGGAAGATTGTTTTTTTTTTAAATATTGAAGTTAAAAGCATCAATCTGGTGCACTTTGAGAGCAACATTAGGAGATCTATGGAAACATCTCTCAACACATATGAAACAGAACTGGAAGCAGATTTATTTTTCTTTATGGATATTTTACAAATCACTCCCCTTTCAAACTGTATTCTTGTTTATTAATAACAACTTTTTGTTACTGTCATATAGTATTTTATACCCGTTTACTTTATTCTCTTATTTGTTTTATAACTATAATGATCATATAAAGATGTGCCTTTACCTCACTGGTTGTAGAAAAAGCGTCTTATATTCGTTAGCATAGCTAGCTAACCAGATGCTAATAACAACAAAGTTATTGACTGTATGATCAGTATGACAGATGAGCAGATCGCCACTGGGCTCTCAGCTAGAGACACAGCCACGCAGAAACTGCGGCATATGTACGGCTCCTTATGGGTACTGCAGTTTGTGAAGTCCCGGCCCGGAGCCGTTCTGGTGCTCTCCGTCAGACGAGACATATACCACGTGATGACACGTTAGGCTTGTGTTGTGTTCAAGGACCCTGACCGTGGCCAGGAAAAACAGGCACTCGCTTGTTTAATTCTTTTGCGGTCTAGATTTCTTATACATCTTTCTTTTTTGCGTGCGTTTATAAATTACCTCGAGGGCCGTACCAAATGGTCTTGCGGGCCGTATACGGCCCGGGGGCCGGAGGTTCCCCACCCCTGATCTAAACACTCAAGAGTCCTTTACCTCACCTGAGCTGAGGTTATCCCGAGCTTGAATGACACACAGAGACCAATCAAGGGCTTTGATTTATGATCTGTATGACAGTGGCCATGTCGGCAGGCCACATCATGTAGACAGCCAGTCCCCCTGTGTGAGGCAGACCACATCATGTAGACAGCCAGTCACCCTGTGTGAGGCAGGCCACATCATGTAGACAGCCAGTCCCCCTGTGTGAGGCAGACCACATCATGTGGACAGCCAGTCACCCTGTGTGAGGCAGACCACATCATGTAGACAGCCAGTCACCCTGTGTGAGGCAGGCCACATCATGTAGACAGCCAGTCCCCCTGTGTGAGGCAGACCACATCATGTGGACAGCCAGTCCCCCTGTGTGAGGCAGACCACATCATGTGGACAGCCAGTCCCCCTGTGTGAGGCAGACCACATCATGTGGACAGCCAGTCCCCCTGTGTGAGGCAGGCCACATCATGTAGACAGCCAGTCACCCTGTGTGAGGCAGACCACATCATGTGGACAGCCAGTCACCCTGTGTGAGGCAGGCCACATCATGTAGACAGCCAGTCACCCTGTGTGAGGCAGGCCACATCATGTGGACAGCCAGTCACCCTGTGTGAGGCAGGCCACATCATGTGGACAGCCAGTCACCCTGTGTGAGGCAGGCCACATCATGTAGACAGCCAGTCACCCTGTGTGAGGCAGACCACATCATGTAGACAGCCAGTCCCCCTGTGTGAGGCAGACCACATCATGTGGACAGCCAGTCCCCCTGTGTGAGGCAGACCACATCATGTAGACAGCCAGTCCCCCTGTGTGAGGCAGGCCACATCATGTGGACAGCCAGTCACCCTGTGTGAGGCAGACCACATCATGTAGACAGCCAGTCCCCCTGTGTGAGGCAGGCCACATCATGTGGACAGCCAGTCACCCTGTGTGAGGCAGACCACATCATGTAGACAGCCAGTCACCCTGTGTGAGGCAGGCCACTTAACAGGCCAGGCCATCGGGAAACCCCCCGGTCCTCCCGATGGCCAGTCCGGGACTGGGTACAGGAGGCGTAGAGCGAGGGATCATTATCCACAAGTTAATGGATCGCAGATGGAGGATGATTATTTTTGTATCTATTCCAATTCAAAGTCCATCTGTCTCATCTGCAATGCGAGCGTGGCTTTATCGAAGAAGCGTAATTTAGGAGCGACATTTCAAAACAGTGCACAAACGCTACGAAAAGGAATTCCCTCCTAATTCTGCCCTCCGCTCCAAAAGGGGAGGGGCCTGAGAGGACAGTTAAATGCACAGCAGTCCATTTCCACCAGGCCCAACAACAAGAGCAAGGCTGCTCCAGAGCATCTCATCGTGTCCGTCACATTCTTGCCAAACACATGAAGTCTTTCAAAGACGGCGAAGTTGTGAAAGAAGCTTTCCTGGAGGCTGCCGACGCGCTTTGGGGGACAGTAAAAATAACAGAAGCATTTCAACAGGTTTTTGATCTAATAAAAACTCAAATTAGATACCGTTATTAATCAGCTATAAGTTTTAATTTGTTTGAACTTATTCATTATAATTATTGTACAAAATGTTATAAGAATGCAAACTTAAATTGATTATAGTCCATTATCAATTCAGGTTAAGAAACTAGTGTTGCTTGCATCGTATTTTAAAAAAAGGCATTTATTTTTATAATCTTCTAAAATACAACAAAAAAAGGGTTTGATTTTATTAATTTAGTCTCTTTTATTGCACGTTGGCAGCAGATTCCTGAGTAGCTTCAGATCTGAGTCGTCTTATTATTAAGCCTAATTTATACTTTTGTAGCAACACTATTTTTAAATAATGGCAAAGAAAGGGTTTAGAGTCTTTTCTTTTTGTCCTGTGTCACATGTGGCAGCACTGTTCAATGCTTCTTGAACACATCACCCACTGTAGTGACGTGTGAATAAACTCCAACTCTGTATCAACAACACTGTTGTGTAACTTCAGTTAAATACTTGTATGTGTGTAGATTAGAAAGAGGTAAGATAAAGGATCTGCAGTATCTTATGAAGTATTCATCGTACAAAGGTCAGTTTTATACAAGTAGAAGTGTGTATTTACTGTCAGAAATGGCTACGCCTCTCCATCTCTATTTGGACTGGTAGATCTCGGCAGACTGGCAACTTTAAAAGTAGCTCTCGGTTCAAAAAAGGATGGGCACCTACTAGGCCAAAGAGTATATGAGAGTGTGTTCATTAATATATTTGGCAGTTTGGAGTAAATCTCTGTGTGTGTGTGTGTGTGTGTGTGTGTGTGTGTGTGTGTGTGTGTGTGTGTGTGTCATGTATAAAATAGTATGAAGCTGCAGCGTCAGAGGCTGCACTCTCAGGACCATACTCCCACGACCCTAGTTGTTTTGCGTATTGTGTTGTGTACTTACCATAGACTGTATATATAAAGTAACATATTATATCTTATATTATTAATATATATATAAATAATTCTGATCAAATGTTATTCCAGCGTCAATAAATGTGTGTTAATCCCAGTGTGTTTAGTGTACAACATCACATGTCATTCACGGTTTTCAAAACGTTAGCCACATGCTAATGCTAACCGGAAATGAAGAATCTTCAGAATAAAAGTGTTAAATTAATAGTTAGTGTGAACTTCCGGGTTTTTCAGAATAAAACTGCTTTAAATTAAAACCCTGTATTTAATTTAAATTACGTCATATCAACATTGAGGTTTGGGAGGGAGGAAGGAAGATTAGGATTAGGTAAAAAGGTCGGGAGTGGTTAGGATGGGTGGAAGGGAAGGGTTAGATTGCGCACTGCATTGAGGGGCTTCAGGCGTTCATGTGAACGTGCCGCCACGTGCCGCCGTCAAGTGCTCCGTTGGACCTGGGTGTGCGTCGGACAGTGCAGTCCTGCTGTCTCCGACGCTGCAGCTTCATGCTACTCCATGTATAGGCCTCTCATGATAATTAATTTTGTTTGATACATTTTCCCGGAAATTATTGTGATAAACGATAATATTGTCGGCACCGTTGTATGACCATTTTAGACCACTGACATAATGTTAATATATATAATAATAATTCGAGTACATCCTTTCAAACTGCTAGTCACATCCTCATGTAAATGGAAATTTATCGAGGTCAGAAAAGTTATCGAGTTCATTTGTATAAGTATATAAATTGTATATAAGTATATGTTCATTATAAGTATATAATTGTATAAGTCAATTAATTGCTTATCGCGACAGGCACACAATAAAACAGTGGAAACAAACATGTGTTTGACTTTCATTAGTGAATGAAACTTTGTGCCCTGTGTCCAATATTGTGTATTTGTATATATCCTATATATATATATATATGCTAAGGTCCCGCAACTGACACGGTAGCAGTCAGTGCGCATATGTGTAATTAAACCCATGATATCAAAATCTCACTCCAGCCAGGTACGCAAAGTTGGCAACCCTGCTTTAATTTTTATATTTAAATATAAACGCACGCACACACACGGAGAATTTCGCCACAAGTAACACGCGGTAATTATTCATCCCAAAGTGCCGTGCACATGCAGCCGTTGGACTCGATACACAACTTTATAGCGTTAATTTAAACTAAAACACGTCAGACAGAGCCCAGATAACATATCATTTCATGTCGCTTCTCTGTTAATTCATGTTAATATAACTTACCTTATAGTTTGGTCGTAATGTACAGAGATGAAAAAAAGATGTATGCAGTCACGACGCTGTCCAGTCTCTCACTAATGAAGGAGAGCGGGGGGGAGCTGACAGCTCTCACTGGCAAAAGTGCACCACAGCGCCACTCGCGGCCAAAGATATATTACACCCGTGGGTCATTCCTAGCATTCGGTGCCATTTAGGTCCCCAGCACATTATATCATATATTTTGTATTTAAAAGGTCTAATGCTTATTTTTTATAAGCTTGGTTTAAAATGTTTATCCCCCTCTACCATAAAACAACAATGTTATTTTAAATTCTAAATAATTACTCTGATTTTAGCACAATTAGGCCAAATTGCTGTGTCCCAAATCATGTTTGCTCAACTTCTGTAACAGATATAAAAAAAGAAATCAAACAAATACAAACAAATTCTACATTTTTGTCACTGTTGCATAACCCTTTTGCTAATATTCCTCACCAAATGTAATTGTTTCTCTGGACACGCCCCTTTACTATTCTACTATTTGTATGACTCCAGAAGAAGGATACATTTTTAGTGGGAAAATCATCTTCAAGAAGCAGTGTATGCATTCTTCCTTCAACGTTTTTTTAACGTTTTTTAAAGAACTTAACTGTTGCAGTAAAGCATAAATGTTCACCCTGTTATGCTCATTTTTAGTGGAAACTGATCATTTGTTTTACATCTATCAAATAATGTTTCTGTTGTCACCAAGTGCTAGCTTGATTATCATCACACATGTAGCAATAGCCAAGTTTAGCATAAAATGTCCACCCTGTTACTATTTTTCACATTAACAGGGTGGACACACAGTAACAGTAACTTTAATAATTGAAACATAATATCCTGAGCTTGACCAAAATATGTTTCTTATACTTTAACAAGCCATCATTCAGATTAAATAAAAAAAACATGGACAGTTGTGTTTTTAATTTTTGATTAACCTAGCTGTAATGGCACCGAATGCTAGGAATGACTCCCTTGGTGATTCAGCACTACCATAGTCCATAGAGAATGAATGGGAAAGCGTTTATGGAATTTTAATCAAAGAATCCCCGGGTGCCGCGCGGGGGCCCGGGTTCGATTCCCGGCCAATGCACTTCCGTTAAGTTCTAAAGGCAATGAGTTGCCCAGATTCACATAGTTCCTACGCCGTGTTGATGAGAGAAACTGGAAAGTACTACCTGGGAATCTGAAGCTCCAAGGGATCAAACAAGCTGTTGACTGTTGATAGACTGTTCATCAGACAATCGCTCACTACTGACAGAAATAAGGGCCCTTGGATTTCATCAGGGCAATATGCATGCAAAGAGGAACAATTTACTCATGTGCTCCATGGACAGCCAGAACCAGGAAACTATGGCAAGCCTTTATGGACACCAACATTCGGTCGTCCACTTATAAGTTCCTTTAGATGTCCTGCTTTGCGTTTGCGCCCTGTTACTCCTGGTCTCGAGAGACAATCTTTACAGTTGTCCAAAATGTATTCTCCATTATAGGTGGTTCAGGGGCATTCTTATTCCGAATGTCTGTACTGCATGGCTGTTAACCACAACAACAACAAAAGTGAGTACACTCCCCGTCGGGGAATTGAACCCCGGTCGTTTATTCCGCGGTAAGCCGTGTATACCCATAGAAGACTTTCTATTGGCCAGAAGCCTCTTCAAAAGAACGACGGTTCGAATCCCACCTGACCCAAACAAAATCCCCACATTCAGTTTCAAAATGTTGCTCATCATACACAAACACTACAATTACCTTTTCAAACGTTTAGAGTTAAAGTTGAAACTGATATTTGGAGTTAGAAATTAATTATTCTTTCCTTGCTGCTTTTATAATGGTTATTTTAACCTTAATATATAGCAATCATAACACAAATAATGATATCTTAATAGTAATAATGTTTTATATAAGTATTTTACTTACAAGTAATATTTTTGAAATATGTTGATTGTACATATGTTTACATTGAGCATGCTTCATTCTTCTTTCTATCACTTCCTCTATCAAGTAAAGACACAGTGATGCATTCATGATAATTTATTCAAAAACAGCTGAAACATCAAATACAGGAAATACAAATAGAACTAAATAAATAAAAAAACACTGAAACCACAATACAGAGAGAACAATCAGATCCTGAAAAAGGATTGAACCATATTATATTCTTTGTATTTTTGGACTATATGATATGTTGTATTGCACCTTAATATTTAATATAATTTAGCCGAAGATAGTGTATTGTTTTTAGATTTATTTGATCTCACCATCCATTATCTGAAATGTTTTTCACCTCATGTTCTTGTATTATTATGAATTGAGTTTTTTGAGGGCATTAACCAAAACTGTTTTGTTATTGGCAGGATTGTCAGGACTGGTGAAAAGGCTGATAGTTTAGGGGTCTCGTTTGTGTTGCAGGCAAAACGTCTCAGTGTGTATGTTAGTATGCAACTTAGTAGACCCAGGAAGTGGCGTGTGCATGTGTGCATGTGAGGGTAGGGTTAGGGCTTCCTTTTGTCTGCAATCCATCCGTCCCTTTCAGCATCATAGAAGTCCGACTGCTGGAAGTCCGGCCACGTCATCTCCTTCTCCATGCCCTGTGCATTATATAAGGAGAAGACTCTGGAGGGGCAGTAGATGTACTTCCCTGGGCAAGTCAGAGCTAAGGGGACCGGAGGCGCCGGGCAAGTCAGGGCTGTAAAACATCACAGTTACATCAGATCAAATAAAGCTCTATTATATATTATAATATTATGTAATATTATGGCCATATTATGTGGCGATGAATCTGGGGTGATGAGATACAAACAGGCAAGTGACGTATACACATTATCGAAATTAAGAAGCAGCATTTAAGAAGTTGTGAAAAATGAAAACAGAGACGATGATATCATTACTTAACTTCACCTAAAACGTGAGCACCGTACTGTATGACACCGTGACAATGTGATTTGTCAGAATGAAATGTAAGTTTCTGTGAGATACACTGCTGGTATAAGAAGAACACATACTTTGTCTCAACACATTTGGCGCCTGCACTTCTATCCCGAGCTTTGGGGCTCAGGAGGGACCGGCAGCGGTGCCTTCACTGTGGCTGAAGGATGAAAGGCGGAAACAAACATGAGGGTATATATACATAATATGTATGAAAAAGATTCAAGATGGATCGAACTGAGGAGTATAAAAACCCAATAACCTTTCAGAGGAGCAGGTCCATCGGGTCTGGACGCAGTGGCAGTTGGATAAGTCCTGCGTCATGTTCCTCAAGTGTTAAGTTGTTTCAAGCTTCACAATCTGTCTTTACCGGTCGTCTCTTTAACAGAATGAAAATACCCTGTTATATTAACTTGTGAATCCTAATTATTTTAAATAGTAAAACATAATGTCTATATGTGTTTGGAAACAGGTAAAGCAGAGAAACAGTATACATATATATAGCAAGCACATCTTTCATTCAAAGGTGTGGCATGATATCTTAGAGCAGGGGTGTCAAACTCAAGGCCCGGGGGCCACATCCGGCCCGCGACTTCATTTTCCGTGGCCCCGCAAGAGCTTGCAAAGAATATAATACCTTTAATATACGGTTACATGCCGCTTTACAGAATCAGGTTGCCCATAAACTACATGTCCCACAATGCATCTCGTTTTGTGACGTGCCCACTGGAGAGACTTGCCCTAGACTTCTGCTTTCAGACGTAGTTGGTAGTTAATTACCAAGTTATTATCCTATCCGATAATAATCCAATTCAAAGGCAATAATGTAATATAACACATTATTTTATATATATTATATGTATATTTATATAGTTACAACCGGCCCTTTGAGTGCAACCATAATGCTGATGTGGCGATGAAATTGAGTTTGACACCCCTGTCTTAGAGGGTAAGAAGCGAGGTGTTCTAAGCCACTGCAATATTTAAACATGAATTATGTCAATGTCATGTTCACCTTAAAGCAGTATTTGCACATTACTGTGAGCTGACCTGGAGTGCTGGATGTCAGAGTGGAGGTAGCTGATGCAATG
Source organism: Pseudochaenichthys georgianus (assembly GCF_902827115.2). NCBI lineage: Eukaryota > Metazoa > Chordata > Actinopteri > Perciformes > Channichthyidae > Pseudochaenichthys > Pseudochaenichthys georgianus. The sequence goes on from NW_027263137.1 coordinate 97,594, forward strand.
CAGCCTTCAGCCGGTGGTGGACAGGACTCAGCCCTCTGCTGCTTGAGGATGCACATCTTGCTGTATCCCAGGTCTGCTTCCAGGTGTCTTTGGCCCTGGCTCCAAAGCCTTCTATAGGCTATTGCTCTGCTGGATCGATTGATATCGTGACCTCGGTGACGAGTGTCTGTTTTCCTTATATCCCCATTATTATTTTCCGTAAATCCAATACATCATCTTTGGGATGTAGTGGAGAGGAGATTCACATCATGATGTGCAGCGACTGCCTGCTAGCATGTCAATATGGACCACACTCTGAGGAATGTCTCCTGCATCTTGTCGAGTCTATGCCACGAAGAATTAAGAGTTCTGAAGGCGAGAGGGTCTGACCTGGTGCTAGCCAGGTGTATAAAGTGGCTGGTGAGTGAAAGTAGATGAAGGTTTTAAAACAATGCTACACCAGCTTTAAAACAAGACTTTATTAATTGCATATTCAGAGTCAACAAACCAATAATAACAAATCCACACAAAATACTCTTTTCTGAGACATTGCAGGGTCTCCCGTACGAAGCCTCTTCTGCTCAACTCTTTGCAAAGACCCCAACGTTAAAGCTGCAGTAGGAGGGTTCAGTGAGGGTGACTACCAAGACTCAAACACTTGGATTGGTCCTTTGGTCAAAACAACAATAAAACAAGTTTGAGGCCACAGAACGGACAACCTCGGAGTAAAAAATCCCAACCTTTAAAGAAAACTAAATTAATTCTGAACACGGGTCGAGACTCGAACAGCCCTGGTGATGGGAAGATGACTGACTGAAACTCTTCTGCAGTTAGCGGTGAGGAAATGGAGCAGTTTATATTCAATGCATATAAAAGACTCTGAGGAGGGACAAGGTTATCTGTAGTGATGGCTATTCTGGATTTCCATTCGTGTCAACATGTGTGTGTCTTTTACTGCATGTAGTGTGTGTGTATCTTTTACTGCATGTAGTGTGTGTGTATCTTTTACTGCATGTAGTGTGTGTGTATCTTTTACTGCATGTAGTGTGTGTGTGTATCTTTTACTGCATGTAGTGTGTGTATCTTTTACTGCATGTAGTGTGTGTGTATCTTTTACTGCATGTAGTGTGTGTGTGTGTGTATCTTTTACTGCATGTAGTGTGTGTGTGTGTGTATCTTTTACTGCATGTAGTGTGTGTGTGTATCTTTTACTGCATGTAGTGTGTGTGTATCTTTTACTGCATGTAGTGTGTGTGTATCTTTTACTGCATGTAGTGTGTGTGTATCTTTTACTGCATGTAGTGTGTGTGTGTGTGTGTGTGTGTGTGTGTGTGTGTGTGTGTGTGTGTGTGTGTGTGTGTGTGTGTGTGTGTGTGTGTGTGTGTGTCTTTTACTGCATGTAGTGTGTGTGTATCTTTTACTGCATGTAGTGTGTGTGAGAGCCTCTCCAACAAGTAACAAGAAGACTCCGGAGCTGCGGGGAGACTGGAGGCTGAAGGTGGAGGTGGGGGACACCTTGCGGGCGAGGTGGAGGTGGGGGACACCTTGCGGGCGAGGTGGAGGTGGGGGACACCTTGCGGGGGAGGTGGAGGTGGGGGACACCTTGCGGGCGAGGTGGAGGTGGGGGACACCTTGCGGGGGAGGTGGAGGTGGGGGACACCTTGCGGGCGAGGTGGAGGTGGGGGACACCTTGCGGGCGAGGTGGAGGTGGGGGACACCTTGCGGGCGAGGTGGAGGTGGGGGACACCTTGCGGGGGAGGTGGAGGTGGGGGACACCTTGCGGGGGAGGTGGAGGTGGGGGACACCTTGCGGGGGAGGTGGAGGCTGAAGGAGCGCGGTGGAGGACACCTTGCGGGGGAGGGGAAGGTGGGGGACACCTTGCGGGGGAGGTGGAGGTGGGGGACACCTTGCGGGGGAGGTGGAGGTGGGGGACACCTTGCGGGGGAGGTGGAGGTGGGGGACACCTTGCGGGGGAGGTGGAGGTGGGGGGACACCTTGCGGGGGAGGTGGAGGTGGGGGACACCTTGCGGGGGAGGTGGAGGTGGGGGACACCTTGCGGCGGCGGCTCAGGTCTCCGTTGTGCAGCTTCCACATCAGCTCCTCGTTCTCCATGGACTCCTTGTGGAGGGACTCCTGCAGCACCGCCTGCTCCGTGGACAGCTGTCTGAGACGCACACACACACAGAGGACACGTTGGACATGCTCAAACATTTAAAGACGTGACGTTGATCGTTTTTCCCCAAATCTTATAAGATCCAAATAAACACATTAATCTGTCTCTCAATAATGACTGACTTCCTGTTCCTGTTGGTTGCTCCCAGACACAGACCCATTGGTTGCTACTGAACATGCAGGTAATTCAAGCATTACTCAGTGCAGTAAATGGAGCTTTCGTTGTAGACACATCGTCCACCATGAACTACGATTCCACGAGGGAACCATGGTTTTTTTTTCATTAACTGATGTGCGGGGGTGTCCTCTGAGCTTAGAACAAACTATTTGGCCGGTTTTATTTTGTGAAACGGCTGTATTTCAGAAACTACGATAATCACAACAAATATCTATTAACTTAAAAGTTGAATGTTCTGTTCTGTAGTGGGCTCGGCTAAAACCTACAAAACCTACCAACCGTTGTCTCAATTTGATGGCATAAAACATAGTGTAATGTTTTTTCCAGATTTATACAAAATGCAAGAAGGAATCGAGAGCAAGAGCTTTCACGGTGAGCAACGTGTGGAATATTTTCACCAGGGTTATGTTCCGTTCATGTCTTTCCTCCTTTTTGTCTGCCTTCTTCGAGGAGGTGTGCATCTTACATATTTTAAATGGGTTATTTGTATATTTATCCTTCACCTGAAGGAAGGTCGCTTTCCAGGTGGTTGTGTCCGGGCGGTCTATGCCAATTTGGTATTTATAGGAGCCTCCTCTGTGCTCACCTTTCTCTCATCCCTCAGGTCCTTGAGGGGGCGCCGGGCCTCCTCTGTGCTCACCTTTCTTCATCCCTCAGGTCCTCGAGGGGGCGCCGGGCCTCCTCCGTGCTCACCTTTCTTCATCCCTCAGGTCCTCGAGGGGGCGCCGGGCCTCCTCCGTGCTCACCTTTCTTCATCCCTCAGGTCCTCGAGGGGGCGCCGGGCCTCCTCCGTGCTCACCTTTCTTCATCCCAGAGGAGGAGAGCATCTTGTATATTTTAAATGTGTTATTTCTATATTCATCCTTCATCTCCTTGATGTCCAGCAGACTCTTTAGGGAGGAGTGGAAGGTCGCTTTCCAGGTGGTTGGGTCCGGGAGGCCTTACCTGCACACAAACAGAGAAGTCACCATCTTTTCCCAGGTGTATCATTATTCATGTCTCAATTGATTTAGATATTATCCAGCTTGCATTCTTCTACTGTTTAGCAAAGAAATGCAGAGAATTAGAAGAATGTGCTTTTTTTGTGATGGCCGATTGTGGAGGAAGACACCTCAAACAAGCTAACACTCTTATTTAGTTTGATAAAATGGCATCACCAGAGCTTTTTTCATCATTATAACCAAAAACATTATTTAAAAAAAAACGAAATTACGTTTATTTCTGCAGGGTGACGGAGCGGTTGCCGTTAGCGCTACAACACCTGAGGTAGGGCGGCCCCAAATAGTCGACTAAAAATTAGTCTTAATCGACTGATTTTTAGTCTATTAGTTGGAGGAAAGAAAAAAAAACCTCCATCTGTGCGCTGCGTGTGCTTCGACACGTCAGCCGGAAACCCCTCACCTTCTTTCAGAGCCGTGCCTGGTCATTAAGTCACTTTTGTCGGTTAGGAAATCCAAAGTGTGGATCTTTCTGCGCGAGAAAAGGACGAGTCCCACAAGGTGACTAAAACTCTGCAGGACAAAAGTCGCCTCCACATCCACGCCATCGGAGCGCTGAATGCCGGCTTCATAACAAAACACGGAGCGAAATGAGTGGGTTCATACTCACACTTTACTTCCCTCGATATCCAGCTGGAAGACTGAATGGAGCGAGACGAGCGGTCATTTTGGGCCGGTTGCGATTGGCCAACACGATCAGACCGATAACCTGGCAGGACGAGCGGATGCTAGAGATTATTTTCCGTTAATTAACAATTGCACGGATAACATGGTGTGCAAGCAGTTCATTGAAATACCAGTCATACTTTTTTCATTCTCCTTTTAACCTGCAAAGATTCCAGACTTCCAGATCTCGTGCTCCGGCCGGTGTAAAGAAGGTCTCATTGTAGATTTAGATAAAACTGGCTGCAAAGGTGAACCGAGAGAAACAGGAATGATAACATTTAATCAAAAAGGGAACTTTCCTTCATCGTACGGCATCTCCCCTACAGTTTCAATACCTACTCTATGCCACCAATAGGTGTGTATTGCTGGCTGGTATCAACAGTTGTAGCAGCAGGAATGCAGGAAAGGAGAATGCATGTTGGATTTACACTCATCAGGTGACGACAAACACCCCACAAACTGAACGATATGTTGCACCATAATGACTGAAAATGCAAATCGGCAAACTAATTAATGTAGAGGTTAATTTCTCAGTGTGTTTAAAATGGTATGAATGAACAAAACTTATTTTAATTCATTAATTATTATCGGCATATTTAGTAGGAAATATATTTTCACTCACCTCCCAGCCTTGTGCTCAGCCATCAGACTGCACCAGCAGAGAGATCTCTTCAAAGACCTGAAAACAAATGGACAAAAGCACCAATTATTTTAAATCACAGTGATTTTCTTTGTACCTCCTTTTGTGAAGCCTGGGGCCAAACACCCTATCAAAAGGGAATGTGTACTTTTTCTGAGTGTCAGCAGTTTTGCCTGTGAGAGACTAAAAAGCAGAAATAGTTATTACATTGTTAGGCTGTACAAAGCGCAATATAATAGTATAGCAACACATTTGTATCATCATTTATAAAAATACTTAAAACCAAATAACTAACTAACGCAGACATTTGGCATTTTTGTAAACATGTCTTTAAATAGTGAAACAGTTTCACGGTAGGGAGGTATCCCTTTTACTTTCACATAAGTCATTGAACCTGAGATTCGTCTCCCGCACCGGACCCATCGTCCACCGGGGAGGATGGAGCAGACGGCCACAGAGAGGCTCTGCATGGCCGCGCTGGATCCAGTCAATGAGGGCCTTCATTTATCCCACGATGGCTGCTGGGGACAGTCCGGAGGCCGATGTGTACGACCACCAGAGCCTCCCAGGTCGAACCTCAGGCGTGCTGCTCCAGGCTCCGCCGGAGGAAAGTGCCCGGCACATGGAGTCTGTGAGCAGGTACACTGGGAGCCTACAAGCAGCCATCAACAGTTACTAAATAGTGTGCACACGAAACCAGAGCTTCAGTTTGAATTTTTGTAGCCAGTCAACATCGACAACATGAGAAAGAAGTGCCGGTCAAATGTCTTCTTTGAGCTTTAAAACAAATTGATAACGACTCTATATTAAACAAACTAATCATGCTAGATTAACTACATTATTCAAAAGTAACTTTGGATGATAAACAGAGCCTGTGTTTTCCTCTCTCCCCCTCTCGTGACAGCCCGTCAGGATCTCATGCAGCTCGCTGATCCACAGTAATGATGAGTGAGCCGACAGTGAAGAATAAACATATTTATAACTAATTACGTTGTTTCAGATGTAGATAGAATAGCCAAGTGTGTTAGTTATAACTGAAGTGTGTTTTGCTCCGCAGTTCTTCACAGCCGCATGTACATTATTTGACCGGAGTAATTACCGGCTGACGGACACTGTGCACGAAACATAAAAAAATTGGAAAATACATTTATAATTCAAATTGTATTGCAAACAATATTAAAGCAGCCTACCTTTCCTCACAGCGAAGGTCTTTCCTGAGGCAGTGTAACGCACGAGTTGTTTATCTAAAACGATGTCAACCAACATTAGTTCAATCATATTCTAACAGGCATCCCGAAAACAAGCACACAATCAATGAATAACAAGAAACATTAATCTAAGTTCATTTACCGTGGGAATACAATTTTGGCTCCGTAGCTTTTTTCTTCTTGGCCAATAACAGGCATCATTTTCAAATCGAGCACAACAGCCAACCAGACACAAGTATTCAAAACACACCTGAAACGCTGTCACACACGATATAAATATCACTGGATGTTTTGCAATCACATCAGTCTTAAAATGTTTCATGATTAGGATCTGTGTTTTCTACTTCTGTGCGTCGCATAAGTCCCATGTGTTTGTCCTGAAATCACATCCATCAAAAGCTCATGTGGGAATTGATATGTTGAAAATACTCTTTTGTATTAGGATAAAATTAGTCCCACATTTTACACGTTAAAGACTGCACAACTTCACACTCGTCAGTCTCCTGCAAATTGTGGGATCTATACAAGTGTGTTCGCGGGCCACATGTCTTAAAGGAGCAAGGGCAGCTTAACTAGACATTGATATATATACACATTTTAATACTTATTTAGATTTTTCAAAATCTTTTATGAAATGTCCCTTTTTTACAGGAATCTCAACAGAAAAAGACTAATGCATTTCTAATGTTAAATAAAATGAAAAACAATTGAGAATGAGATATTAATTATACTTAGTCTCCAGTATGAAAGCTGTCAAACAGAAATTAAATCCGTTTTCCCTATGGACTAGGGGAAGCCACAAGATGCTCTTTTAATTCATCAAAGAAAAAGACTCACCAGCTAATTTGTAAACTTGTGACAAAACCAAAGAACTTCCACAGAAAGCGACCACAGTAAATCACAACAATACTCAGAACTTCTATACGTTGCAACAAAACCACTGCAGTGCTGCACAGATGACCCGCTGCCATCATGCGGCTCACGGGAGAAGGAAGAGAGACACTGCAGCCTTCCTCAGGTCCTTTATGGAGGCCCTGATTGGGGATTGGGAGCACCTGGAGGGAGACAATCAGGGGGAGAGGGACACACACACACACACACACACACACACACACACACACACACACACACACACACACACACACACACACACACACTACGGCACGTAACACTATCTCTCACTTATTCTAAACATTTACTTAACCTACTTAAAGTGGAGAAAGAAGTGAAAAAATATGTTTTTTGTGTAAATAAATACCATAAATATACACTAATGTTTTATAGCAAACAATAGGTACACTGTAACACCTGCATCACTGTTTTTCTATCATTTTATGGCCATTTACTGAAGAAATAGCTGCAAAATCAGCAAAACATTCATTTAATTCAACTTGAATGATTTGAATTTGTCAATACTGGCAGATTCTTATTGTATCATTAAGTTGAGATCAGTTACAACATATTATATCATGTGTTTGTGTCCTAAGAGAGGATGTATGAATGGAAAACAAATAAGTCAAGAAAATCAAAGTTTGCATATTCATATGTATATATAATTTATAACTATACGTGTATATATAAGGCTCACAGCTACCGGTCGATAAGTTCTGTAAATCACAGTTCTCACACACAGTACACTCAATCACAGTTACAAATAGATCAGACTATCAGAACAGAAAGGCATTGTTGGATAAGCACGTTACAAAATAATCTTCTGGTGAATCACCGACAATAAGTGCTGGGAAGACTTCTCCGCAGTGTCTCTGGATAACCCGACATCAAGACATCACATATTCTATTGCTACGTTTTTATAGGCGAGACTGCACTAAGAAATGTTAATACAATAAACAATGGGCGTACATGTTCAGGAGTACAGCAGAAACATATTTGAAAATGTACCCATGGAAGCACTTTTATGCAAATGTGAGATTGATGTTTCTCTCTTGCTGTCGTAAATGTCCTATTACGTACCTCCGTATTCACTATTCACAGTCTGAATACATGTTGCATCTAACCTCGGATACTCAGACAGACAGGGGTTATTTTCTAAGTACCTATTAGGATATAACACCATAACAACAACATACTGTTTAACTGTAGTATCATAGTTGCCTTCTCAGAGGAAGTGCGTGATTGTAAGTCAACAAATGTGTGTTGTCCTGCACATGTTGACAGGTCATTGATGATCCAGCACTTCACAGTAATGTCACTATATGCGCATCAGACAAACGAACATACTTTAAAAAAAAGGCTCAGCGAGTAGGGATGAGAATACAAAATCAAAGCACAGTCGAATTTGGCCTCGTTGCTTTGTTGCTTTGATTGTCCTTTCGTTGGCTTTTTCTAGTCAGGATTTTTTTTAGATCATTTTTTGGAGTTAGGAAAAGTCCCAAACAGCCTCCGTAGTTTCGGGGGATGAAGGAGGATGGCATGAGGAGGCGAGGGCAAGACACGTGGAGGATCATCAGGACTGGAAAAGGGCACTGCTGGATACATGAGATTCAGGAAAGTCTCTCTGGTGTGCCTCTTCACCTGGGAAAAGAAAGACGCATTTTCTCAAAACGATGGCATTTAGGGTTTACAGCTGAGAGGAGTAGACAGGGGCATTCTTTTTTCTGAATGTCTGTACTGCATGGCTGTTAACCACAACAACAACAACAAAAGTGTGTGCACTTTTGAAACCCTGGTCGTTTTACCTCCGCCCAGGTAATTGTACTAAAACGCTTTCCCATTCATTATCTATGGTAGTGCTAAATCACTACGGATGTAATATATCTTTGGCCACGAGTGCGCTGTGGTACACTTGCCCGTGAGAGCTGTCTGCTCCCCCCCTCTCTCCCTCAGTGAGAGACTGGACAGCGACGTGACTGCATACATCTTTTTCATCTCTGGACATTACGACCAAAACTATAAGGTAAGTTATATTAACATGGATTAATAACAAAGAAGCGACATGTGTTATCTGGGCTTTGTCTGACGTGTTTTAGTTTAGATGAACGCCATAAAGTTGTCCGTGTTTCCTAAGTGTATCGAGTCTAACGGCTGCATGCACACGGCACTTTGGGATGAAATACATGTTCATGTAAGTGAAATTAACTTTAGCCGCTTAAAGTTAATGTAATATGATTTGTGTGGAGTTTATTGTGTTTTTGTTGACTTGGTGAGTAGAAAATTACTGCGAGTTCCTTGTGCTGAAAATCCTCCGTGTTAGCGTTTACATTTAATGCATATTGAATATATAATTTAACGCTAACTACCATGTAAGTTTACCATTCAGTCCGTATTATTTTTATAGATATTGACAATTCTGCATAAAAAGTCATTTTACTTTTATGTTGGTGATATAACTTGTTTTAATATGCATGTAAAAAGCAAGTCTTTATCATTGAAAATGCTTTTCTGTTTGAATATAGCTTAAAAGAAATTGGGACAAAGGGGTTTCTAGATAGGACACTCCACACTAAAGTGTTACCTGGGGTTACAATGACTGGGGGGGGCAGCTGAGATGCTGGAACAAAGGCAGCTGAAATGTGAATTCACCCTCACATGTTGTTCCTTTGTTAGTTAAAGGTTTGACCCATGGGGGGTAATTAAAGTGTAAATAGTTTGCAGACAGTTAAAGCTAAGGGCTTGAGATGTTAACCTCATAATGTCTGATCTAAGTCTTGTCTGGTTGGCATTTAGGGATGGATCGAAATGAAGAGCAAGCGATGCTGAGTATCTCTCCTTCCAAGCACCGTGTGCAGAGCTGTGAGTGAACATGTTGTCTCTGCCTGAAGAGTACAATCATTTAGAATTCAGCCTGTTCGATGTTTTTTTTTTTACAGCTCAAAATCTTTCCGTTGTTTTTCGCAGCGGTCTCTGCACCACCATCAACGGCAAGCCCACAACCAGCTCCAAGAACAAAAAGAGGTTATTTTTTATTTTTCATTCCTGATGTCATCAGCTGACAACTCTGGGAATTATTTCCTCCCCAAATTAAGCATGACTTTCTGTCACATGTTGGCCATGTTCTGGTACATGCTCTTCTACATGTTGTCCCTCGTGACTATGAATTGAAACCAGTCATGCTGAGGGTAAGTTACTGCTTTTGTTCTTATTTGGATTGAATGGAAAGTACACATTTAAACTGCTGTGGTCACCAACACGTGAACGCGTGTGTTGCAGTGCGGCTGCTCAGTTATGGCAAAAAATCATAATCTCGATTATTTGGGTCAATAATTGTAAATGCGATTATTCATTGACTTTGAAAAACATCCATTTATTGGAGAAAAAAATGTGAACAATATGTTTTTAACAGTTGATTACCCTGAAAGTTAAATATAATTCAACTGCAAAATTAAAAATAATTTAAAAAGTAATAATAATTTTTTAAAAAAAATCGGTTTATTTCGATTACGTTGTTTTCGTAATCATTGCAAGCCATAATGGCGATTAAAATACGATTAATTGAGAAGCCCTAGTTGCAGTGTGCCAAGTTATTTCACCTGCTCAGACTGAGTTGTAATGACTGGATGCTGAATATTAATCCAAACAAAAAGAAATGCATGTGTATGAATGAGATATATTCTCTCAACATTAATATGAGAAACCGTGTTGTTTCACTTCATGAGGGTTCAGCAGGGTGAGTAAAGAGCGGGTGATGTTTGGTCTTACTAACATAATTACTTATATCACAGACAGGTCGTAATTATTTGCCATGTGGTTTTGATGTCTTGTCTGCCATAGGTCAGCCATTACCCAGGCCCATCAACGGTCCCCAGCTGTCCTCCTCCTCAGCTTCTGCCTACGACCAGGATGTCAGTCATTGGGAACTGTTCGCCGCAAGCAGAGGACTGGATGAAGATGGAGCTGGAATCCATGGGGCTCTGGCCAGGCTCCGTTCCTGTACGCAACCCTTTGAAGATGGTGTCATGTGTGGCTGTGGCCCTCCCCGCCAGAGCTTGATTGACGCGTCTATGATTTCCCCCGCGCCAAGTACTTTCAGCTCCATCCTTTTTCATCTGGAAGCCAGAAAGTGACAATTTGATGGAGAAGGCTGAGGAACAACTACCCTCTGCCGTGTATCGATGGCTGGGCTCAGCCTCAAAATTGCCTCTGCCGGTGTTGGTAGGCCTCGTTGGTTATTGTCGGCACCACCGGACAGTACTACTTTGCTGTCTTCAAGGCTCTGCTGCAAAGGCTGCCGGAAAGAGTGGTATGCCGACAACCCATCCTGGCTGGAGAAGCTCCCCAAGAGGGTTCACCAACCTGCTGCCAGCATTAGACTGACTTACAAGAAGGCCATCTGTAAGTCGGTGCTGGACGAGCTCCGGTGCACTAGGAAGTCGCCCACTGATATGGCAAAAGCAGATCACGGAGTTGATGCACCTCAAATACGAACGTGCTGACCTGGCGTACCCTCCTCAGCTGTAAGAACATCATGGACGGTGAGAAAGAAAGTACGACCAGAAGACAATTACCAAGTTCCTTCGGCAGGAAACCAAGCCGGCCTCCCTTTGGAGAGTACGGGGACTCTGATGGCTGGAACGGGACCTCTGTGTCCGCACACGACCTGACAGACTGCCTCCGTCATGAGAACCAACACCAGCAGTTTCCTGCGAACCCTCCTGATGATTCTGATGTGACTGCAGGAAGGACTCCGGAGCCTCCCACAGAGCCAGGTACACTTCAGACGCACAGACAAAGTGGTGAATAATCCTTCAGCCTCAGTGACTGGATTCCAATCATTTATTTCTATAAAGAACCTTTGTTTTCTTAGACATTAAAGGTCCCCTCTTCTTCATGTCTCTTCTACATCAACATGTGTCCCCTCTTCTTCATGTCTCTTCTACATCAACATGTGTCCCCTCTTCTTCACGTCTCTTCTACATCAACATGTGTCCCCTCTTCTCCATGTCTCTTCTACATCAACATGTGTCCCCTCTTCTTCATGTCTCTTCTACATCAACATGTGTCCCCTCTTCTTCATGTCTCTTCTACATCAACATGTGTCCCCTCTTCTTCACGTCTCTTCTACATCAACATGTGTCCCCTCTTCTCCATGTCTCTTCTACATCAACATGTGTCCCCTCTTCTCATGTCTCTTCTACATCAACATGTGTCCCCTCTTCTTCAGTCTCTCCTACATCAACATGTGTCCCCTCTTCTCCATGTCTCCACAGCCACACCTCCTGTTCAGACCCCAGCCACACCTCTGACACTAGAACATGTTGAAAATATTGTCAGAAACATTATGGCCAACCAGCAACAACAACAACAACAAAAGAAGAAACAAACAAAAAGGTGTCTTTCCTGCGGGCAGCCAAAGGCCCGCTTTGAAAATGATGGCTCTTCCATCCACCACTTCTACATGCAGGGCACTGTCAGATACTTTTACTGCTCCACCAAAGTTTTTAAAGCTTATGGTGCTGAAGGTCTGACAGACTCTAAAATGCCCTTTGGAGACTTTGCCGAGACAGCTTTCTTTCAGCGGGAACTGGAAGCTATGAAGCAAAGGGTGGAGGCGAGAGTCCAGCTAAAAAGGAAGAACACTGAGCCCGAGCACAAAGGCCGAAAATGTGGATTTTGCAGAAAGGAACTCAAGCAGGGCTCAGACAGTCCTCACATACATACAGGATTCCCAGGAGTAGCAGGAAGTATGTGTACTGTCCTGCTAAAGTGTTGTCACTCTACAGAGATCAGGGCATGGAGAAGAAGATGACCTGGAAGAGCTTCAAGGTCTGCTTTTTATGAGGCTGAAAAGAAAAGATGGGAGGCTGAAAAGGGCAGAGAAAATGACAATGTTCATGGCAATATATTTTGCTAGTTCCCGGGAATAACACTTCTGTTTTTCCTCTGATAATGTTACATTTTCATCCTGTGTGTTAAAAAATGTATATTATTTAATTCTGTATATACTACTGCTTTTTACTTTTTTATATTTACTTTATTTAACAATATTTTATTTACTTCTACCTTATTTTGTTACTGATATACTATATTTGCATAACATAATCTGCTTTGAATTTTTACTGGTTCTTCTGTATTCAATAAAGATATTTTCTTGATTAATGTCTCATTAATAAGTGAGTGATTTATACTGCATGGTCTACATCTTAAATATAAATAATATAATACCATTTTCTGAACGACTTCTTACATGTTGAAACACAATACCTGTACTTTCTACTTCTCACATTTGAACACAAATACCTGTATTTCTACTTCTCACATGTTGAACACAATTACCTGTACTTTCTACTTCTCACATGTTGAACACAATACCTGTACTTTCTACTTCTTACAGTGTTGAACTCAAATACACTGTACTTTCTACTTCTCACATGTTGAAACTCAAAGACCTGTACTTTCTACTTCTCACATGTTGAACTCAAATACCTGTACTTTCTACTTCTTACATGTTGAACTCAAATACCTGTACTTTCCTACTTCTTACAGGTTGAACACAAATACCTGTACTTTCTACTTCTCCACATGTTTGAACTCAAATACCTGTACTTTCTACTTCTTACCTGTTGAACTCAAATACCTGTACTTTCTATCTACTTCTCACATGTTGAACTCAAATACCTGTACTTTCGCCCTTACATGGTTGAACTCAAATACCTGTATTTCTCTACTTCTTACCATGTTGACTCAAATACCTGTACTTTCTACTTCTCACCTGTTTGAACTCAAATACCTGTACTTTCTACTTCTTACATGTTGAACTCAAATACCTGTATTTCTACTTCTCCTCATTCTCCAAACAGCTGGTTCCTTTAGTCTGAATGTGTGGTTTGGTGCGTGGGTCATTATTCCTTTAGATCACTGCGTGCCTATTGTTGGAACACGATCCGTGTATCCATCACTTCCTGGTCTTCTCTAAAGAAGAGGGACCAATGGAAACGTTGTCATGTTGCCGTTGTTCAGCATGGAAACATTCATTAGCTAACAATGACATTATTGTTCTATTAGATATAAAGGGAGGTCAGGTACTCTTTAAAACGCTGCAGCTATGGGTACTTTTTACTGAAGTACATTTCAAGTTCTTTACTTTTACTTGAGTAAAGAAGTTTAGTCATTACTTCTACTTTTACCAGAGCATTTTAAACACGAGTATCTGTACTTCACTTGAAAGGATTTGTGTTACTTTTTGCCCTCTCTGTTAGTTGATATTAAAAGAAAAGAAAATAATCAGTTCATTCACTCCTTTACTTCTGGCATTTAGCAGTTGTCCACTGATACCCCGTTTTGTTTCTCCCGCTAGACCTGTTGGTGGCTTAGCCCCGCCCCCCTCACCTCTTCCTGCGTTAACTAGAGAGAAACATTGACTTCTGTCAGTCCTTACAAGACTTTGCCTCTGGATCCTGTTCTTTCCACTGTTCTGCTCAGGATTGTATCTATCTCGAACTAACCATATTATGTGCATCAGACAGTCTCAGCATGAGTGCCAAACTGTGGACAGAGGAGCAGTTTAACTGTCCTGTGTGTCCTGGATCTCCCAAATGATCCAGTAACCATCCCTGTGGGACACAGCTACTGCATGGCCTGCATCAACGACTACTGGAGCAAGAACGATCCCAAGGGCGTCTTCAGCTGCCCACAATGCCGACAGTCCTTCAAAATCCCAAGCCCTCCTTGGTCGAGAAACACCATGCTGGCTGAGGCTGTAGAGCAGCTCCGCAAAGGGCCCAAATAGCTGATGTGCGTGCCTCTATGCGAAGCGGCACTGGCGTAGCCCTCATCCAAAAGGAAACTCTCTTCCTCGCAGTGTTATGCGACATGTGCAAAGGAGAACAGCGAGCAGCGGTCAAGAGCTGCCTGGTGTGCATGAGTTCATTCTGTCGAAGCCCACCTGAAGCCCCACAAGACCAAGAAGTCCCTGAGTAAGCACGAGCTGATAGCAACCCACAAGCAATCTGGCTGAGAAGATCTGCACAGAGCACAAATACCTGCAGGAGTTCTTCTGTCGCCAGTGTAAAAATGTTCGTCTGCTGGCTGTGCACCAGCAAACCAGCACAAAGGCCACGAGTGTGTGTCCACCAAGGTCGAGCGTTTGGAGAAACAGGTAAGAAACGCGGGACCATTTGGAAAGGTGCAAACATTGCGGCAGTGATGAAAAGTGACTCTACTATTATGCAGGCCTCCACTGTAACTGTAGTATGGCATCACATGTCAAGTGTTTAGGTGGAAAAACCTTTTTTATAAAGTATCTGAACAACCTGCGCCAATATGTGAATAATCCTGACTAACATTTAAGATGGATCATATATTGCAACACAATGTTATCTATTGAAATAAACCCACCTTCAAAAGAAAGTGGGCACCAGTTTCTAATATAGGGACAAGTGATGACCTCTCCTGCCTTGCCGTGTGTGTGTGTGTCTCCCTCCCTTTGCATGTGTGTGTGTGTATCTCCCTTTGTGTGACGTGGTTGTGTGTCCAGGCTGACAAACCTAACTACATTCCTCATTCGTATTGCTCCACCCTCTCACGTTGTCCTCTTTCACACGCACAGCTGCTTCCTCGTACCTGTGTAAGATATGATTTTTTTATTTTGCGTCTTCGTGTGCCGTCCTGTAGAAATTGATGTCAGAGATGCAGACGGAGAATACGCAGAGACTGAAGGAGAGGGAGCAGGAGCTGAAAGACATGAAGAAGATGATGGAGGGTGACGAAGGTTGGTTTGAACCTGGCAATAGTCATTTTAGATGTGGGTCAGAGGGGCCATTTTGTCATTGATAGAAACCTACAAAGGGACACATAATTACCACGAGGAACCACGAAATGACTACAAAGCGACAACATGACTACAAAGATACACAAACAACCACAACATTACCAAAGAAGTCAAAAACCACCACAAAAACAATTACAAGAAAAGAGTCCAACCGGCTTAAAAGTCAGTTTTTCTTGTTGCTATGTAGCATCGATAATGGGGATGCATCTCTGTGCCCGGCAGGCCGTTGTCTCTTTATCCCGCCATGTTTAACTTACTGTGTGTGTGATTTGCATACTGAGGCATGACACCTCTCTGTCTCCCAGCGTTCTTCAGACATGGTCCACGACGACACTGAACAGGTGCTGTCGGAGCTGCAGCGCTCAGTGGAGCGTCTGCAGGAGCTTCTTGAAGAAGTTCTGGATCAGGCCAGCATGCAGAAGATGGGCCACGCTCAGGAAGTCACGGACAGCCTGGAGGCGGAGGTCACAGAGCTCAGGAAGAGAGACCAGGAGATGAAGGACTTGTTACGCTGTGAGGACCACATCTACTACCTCGAGGTAAGACTACTGAAGGGAGAGAAGGCGGTAGAAGGACTCAGATCTTGTTCTTGAGTACAAGTAGAAGTACTCAGGTCTTGTACTTGAGTAAAAGTAGAAGAACTCAGGTCTTGTACTTGAGTAAAAGTAGAAGTACTCAGATCTAGTACTTGAGTACAAGTAGAAGTACTCAGATTTTGTACTTGAGTAAAAGTAGAAGTACTCAGATCTTGTACTTGAGTAAAAGTAGAAGTACTCAGATCTTGTACTTGAGTAAAAGTAGAAGTACTCAGATCTTGTACTTGATTAAAAGTAAAAGTACTCAGAGCTTGTGCTTGAGTAAAAGTAGAAGTACTCAGAGCTTGTGCTTGAGTAAAAGTAGAAGTACTCAGAGCTTGTGCTTGAGTAAAAGTAGAAGTACTCAGAGCTTGTGCTTGAGTAAAAGTAGAAGTACTCAGAGCTTGTGCTTGAGTAAAAGTAGAAGTACTCAGATCTTGTACTTGATTAAAAGTAAAGTACTCAGAGCTTGTGCTTGAGTAAAAGTAGAAGTACTCAGAGCTTGTGCTTGAGTAAAAGTAGAAGTACTCAGAGCTTGTACTTGAGTAAAAGTAGAAGAACTCAGATCTTGTACTTGAGTAAAAGTAGAAGAAACTCAGATCTTGTACTTGAGTAAAAGTAGAAGTACCAGAGTGTAGGAATACTCTGTTACAGTAAAAGTATTCAAAATGTTCCTCAAGTGAAAGTAGAAAGTATTCTCATCTAAATATAGTGAAAGACAGTAAAAGTAGTCGTTGTGCAGATTGGTCCATTTCAGAATAATATATATGATGTGTTTTATAATGATTGATCATGAAAGTGTTCTCAGAGCTGGTGGAGGTGCAGCTAGTCTGAAGTACTTTGTAGACTGCAGGGTAGCTGGTGGATTCACTCCAGGTGGAACCAAAGTCTGATTCAACACTTGATTAGATTTCACATCCTTCATCTGTGAAGTAACTAAAGGTATTAATACATGTAGTGGAGTAGAAGTACACCACCTGGAGGTTCAGACTTCTTTTAGCGAATACCTTTTTCCTTCAGACATGCGAGTCCTTGTGTAACCCCCTGGAGTCCGGAGACCTTCCCACTGTGGTGGTAAATCCAGAAGCTTCTTTTGAACCGGTACGAGATGCCATCCTCGACCTCAGGGACAAAGTTGAGGATATTTGCAACCAGGAATTGGGAAAGATCACCAAACAAGGTTAGTCAAAAATAGTCTAATGTTGTTTTGATCTCCCTTCTATCTTTAGATGTCGTATCTTAACACCGGCACCGTTCCACAGGACTTTAACCCGCACTCTCATCTTATGTAAAGATACGTAACATGTTCACACAAACGCCCAAGTGTTAACTGTATTATTATTTTAATTTGTATTCTATTTTAACTTTGTGTGAAACCTGTTCTTAACTCTAACCCTGTTGCTGCTTTTAACGCCTGCATTTCCTCAAGTGGATAAATAAATCTTATCTGTTTTCTTTCTTCCAGTCAACGATACGACGCTGTTCACTCTTGGAGACGGTAAGCAGCATCTTACCTTTTTAAAACATGAATGCTATAAAACATGCTTTAACATTGACTTCCTCTCTTTCGTTATCCAGCGAATCGCTCGGGACTCAAAGGAGGGATTTTTAAATGTGAGTTTCAGAGGTTTTTTCATAAATAAATTATTAGACTCGTAGAAGGCGTTTCTGATATCTGATTTTCCTTCAGTGTTCTCTGGTCTTGGATCTCGTAACACGAACAGTCGTTCACCAGGTCTGTCCGGTTCTTTCACCACTACATCTTTTCACTTTATCTTTTATATAAACGGGCGTAATTTATGCATGTTTTTTTCCTCACAGCTCCAACTGTGGGAGCCCGTGCCGACAGACGAGGACTTGGTAATGTACACTGACATGTGACAATATGTCCACAGTAATTCGATATTCAGTCCGTATTAAACATTTAAGTTTCATTTATCAGGTATTGGCCTCAGAAATCAAGATGTGCGGAGTAGAGACACACCACGAGGTGAGGGTGTGTGTGTGTGTGTGTGTGTGTGTGTGTGTATAGTCACGTGTGGGGACTCGCCTCCCTGGAGAAATTGGAGGTCCCCATAAGGGGGATCATCAATTTTAGGGTGAAGACTGTGTGTGTGTGTGTGTGTGTGTGTGTGTGTGTGTGTGTGTGTGTGTGTGTGTGTGTGTGTTAAAATATGCTTTTCCCCTTTTTACAGACAAAGGAAACACGAGTTCGCCGAGACCTCGGGACAGACAGAGGAGAGAGGACAGAGAGACAGGTAGATTTAATAAACCAAGACTTCCTGATAACAATGTTTCTGTTATTTCCTGAATCAGACTTTAGTTCCACCTGGAGTAAATCCACCAGCTACCCTGCAGTCTACAAAGTACTTCAGACTAGCTGCACCTCCACCAGCTACCCTGCAGTCTACAAAGTACTTCAGACTAGCTGCACCTTCACCAGCTACCCTGCAGTCTACAAAGTACTTCAAACTAGCTGCACCTCCACCAGCTACCCTGCAGTCTACAAAGTACTTCAGACTAGCTGCACCTTCACCAGCTACCCTGCAGTCTACAAAGTACTTCAAACTAGCTGCACCTCCACCAGCTACCCTGCAGTCTACAAAGTACTTCAGACTAGCTGCACCTCCACCAGCTACCCTGCAGTCTACAAAGTACTTCAGACTAGCTGCACCTTCACCAGCTACCCTGCAGTCTACAAAGTACTTCAGACTAGCTGCACCTTCACCAGCTACCCTGCAGTCTACAAAGTACTTCAGACTAGCTGCACCTTCACCAGCTACCCTGCAGTCTACAAAGTACTTCAGACTAGCTGCACCTTCACCAGCTTTGAGAACACTTTCATGATCAATCATTATAAAACATATCATATATATTATTCTGAAATGGACCAATCTGCACAACGACTACTTTCACTGTCTTTCACTATATTTAGATGAGAATACTTTTCTACTTTCACTTGAGGAACATTTTGAATGCAGGACTTTTACTGTGACAGAGTATTCCTACACTCTGGTACTACAAGATCTGAGTACTTCTTCAAACTCTGCAAAGATCTAACATTTCTCATTCCCTTTAAACAGTGAGGGAGACGAACCCCAGACCCAGTCCCACTCCGAGCCCAACTCCCAGCCGCAGAGAGTCTCCATCTCTTTGGAGCCGGTCCAGTCAGAGCCAGGCTGCAGCACCGGTTCAAACCCCGACTCGAATCCCATCCACTCCAGCTCCAGCTCCAACTCCAACTCCAGCTCCTAGTCCAGCACCTAGTCCAGCTCCTAGTCCAGCACCAGCACCTGCAGCATCAAACGGAGGTACTGCACCCTTCTGTTCACCAAAGATTTGAAGCCACCTTGTGTTTTCTGTTAGAAACTCTCCCTGGTCCCCGGCTTGAGCTTCAGCCTCAGGATCCACGTACGTGTGATCTTCTCCAGAAGGGAAGGAGTCATCACATACAGAGCATCCTGAGCAGTGTCCTTCACATGCTGATATCACAGAGAGGGAGTCACACAGTCACAAGATGGAGGAATAGAAAGCAGTATCAATGTTTACTTCAGATTAGCTCCACCTCAGAAATGAGCATGCTTGTCTCCATAGCAACAGTTGGGATACCTTTGTTATCATGCTGCTCTCATGTTGGAAGAGGACGTTCAGTATTTTCACAACATATTTCTTTCCTCTCTTCCTGGGTCAGGTTTCAGTCGGATGGCATCGATCAGCAGCCTCTTCCGTTCACATCGACGTGGCACAACCGCGGCTACCCCAATCACCCCGGAGAATAACACACACGCATGTGAGACCGCTTACAATCTGTATTCCCCAACTCGCCTTCAATCAGCCCCTTAATTAATTAACGTGTGTTTCTTTTAACTATAAACCATTTTCAAAGTGTCTGATTGTCTGACTTGTGTTCACTCAACAGGGGGGATGTCTGCTTTGTCCGAAACACCAACAGAGAGTAAGATTGAAGCTTTTATATTCATATTCTTCTTATAGTGTAGCTAATTAGTCAACTAATTGTTTCCTCAGTTAACCCAGGTCTCTTTCTGGACTCTCCGACCGACACCACGACTCAGGCTCCTGCTTTCCCTGGATGTGAGTTCATCTTTATCTTGAGTATGGCAAATCAATACATGCATTGCAACTTCGTGCTAATTGGACATATCGTTTGCTTTTATCCAGTGAGAGAAATCAACCTGGACAGCATCCAGGCGCCGGAGCCGAGGACCAGAGAGGAGTTCCTCCAGTGTGGGTCTCAAGGTTTCACTACTTTTGATGAATTGATTCATAAAAAACTGTCTTTAAGATTACTCCAAAGACAAAGACATATTCTTTGTAAAGATACCAGCCGTGTAAAAGGTGTTTTAGTGTAAAATGGACGTCCATTTGGGTTATAGGGTGATTTAATAGTTGCCAGAATATGTGAATAATTGTCAATTCAACCGTCTCTAGACTCCATGACCTTGACCCTCGACACCAGCACAGCCCATCGTCGGCTCTCTCTCTCCGAGGGCAACACCAAAGCCACCCTGCAGGGGGCAGCGCAGCCGTACCCAAACGCTCCTCAGCGTTTTGACGGGTGGACCCAGGTGATGTGCGAGGGCCCTCTGTACTCCCAGCGGTGTTACTGGGAAGTGGAGTGGAGAGGCAGAGGGTCCTCAATAGGCGTAGCTTACAAAGCGATGATTAGAAAAGGCTTGGATTCTCGTTCGGGGCTCGGTTACAACGCCCAGTCTTGGACTTTGGAGCTGTCGGACGCCTGCTGCTCGGCCATGCATGACAACCAGAAGAAAGACATCCCCGTCACTTATTCTCCTCGTTTGGGGATCTATTTGGACCTCTCCACGGGCACGCTGGCGTTCCACAGCGTGGCTGAAAGTATGACGCACCTTCATACATTCAGAGCGAACTTCACGCAGCCGCTTTACGCCGTGTTCGGGGTGGGAAGTGGAGTCGGGGTGGGGCTGGATTTCGCTCTTGGGCAGTTTAGCTCCAGCTCTGATAGCATTAAGATCTGTCCCATGTGAGCATGTAGGCTGGAAGAATCTAGAACAAATGTTTAAATGTGTAAATTCTGGCCTACAATTAAGGTTTACAGTCGAACAGGAACGGGGCTGAAACAGAGGGGATTATGGGTAATGCTGCAATGAACTTCAGAGACATGTAATATATTGATGAAAAACATTATAATAGGAGACCTTTTAATTTGTAAGATGTGGCCAACAATTAAGGTTTAAAATCTAACAATGAACTGACATTACAAGTTGTTTACATTATTTTTAAAGATGTGTCTTTTTGAAAGTGCTACTGAAATGCTAACAAACTAGCCCCACCCTGACTTACTCGTTATACTACTCTGAGGCAATAGAATAGTGAGTCATTTTTTCTCATTTTAACCACTTTGATTATTTGCTTAGTGAACTAAATTTAAAGGGTACACGTATTTTTCACAGGCTCTGAGTTTCAGCTTACTCTAGGCTTTACATGTATAACCATTGACTGTGTGCTAATGCCTATTGGACAAAACAGATGCTTTTGTTCTTATTTCCAATGCACTTGAAGCAAACATATTCACTACTTCTTCTAACAAGTATGAGTAATAAAGAAACAACTTGGTGAGTCAGTGGCTTTTGTTTCCATTGCTTTATTTAAAAAACGAGGCAACTGAAAAACAGACATGAGTAGCTTATGATTCTTAGAAAGGAGAGGACATTTTATATTTGAGCTAAAAGACACACCTGTATTGCTGGATATGACATGTCCGTATGTCCCTTCTCTCAAATCCAATCAACCATTTGTTGACTATGTTACAGCTAATATGTGTTACTGTTCGGCCGCGCTAGACTCCCTTCTGTTAACCTCTTCATGTGGAAAGCAAAATAAAAAATGCTACATATTAAAACCGTAAGTGCTAATGTTAGCTGACAGTGTTACAACAGGCACACATTATGCTAAATTAATGTTATACTTCAAATGGAGGTGTCAGTAAATACAAAAGTAAAAGTGCGGAGTTGGAGCGGAGTGGATTTTAGCCAGTGTAAACTAATAATATAACACCATCTATAAAATAGTATAAGGTCCAGGCATAAGCAGGGGAAGAAATAGGAATATTAAGTCAAAATGTTGAAGAAAAGAAATACTTCCTATTGTTCCACTCTTATGCCTGCACTTAATACTCTTCCATACACATTAGTATCCTAAAACAGTGTCAAAGCTTTCTTCAAAATGTGTTCAACCAATCAGTGAACCCTCAACTTAACAAAAACTCCAAGTGCAAATAATACAATACAAACATGGCTTAGCAGGGAATAAATTATATCAGTACTGGCTTCTACTTAAGGCCTTTTACAATTTAAAACACAATGACCTGAAGGAAAAGACAGACCCTTTTTGTTTTTGCCTTGCGTATGATAGAGGTGAAGTCCCGCCCATCTACTTCCGCCCCATGGGACCTTATTTCGGAAAAATTATGTATTGAAGTCAATGGAGAGAGAAAGATTATCTCTCGATCCCGTTTGAATTGTGCCACGAATTACACATATGTTTGTCGATCTTAAAAAATAATTTCCGTGTCAAAAAAGTCAGTTTGTCGTAAAACTGTTGAAATAAAAGAAAGACTATAAATCCCAGAATCCCGGCTCTCACGGAACCGACTAACTCCCCTTGTGTGTGTGCAGCTCTCAACGTGCCCAGACTTGTCGTGATTTTCACCTCTAATACTTTGTGCCTCGTTCTGAAAGAAAGAAGTGAAATGTTCCAACGTGACGGCCGTCTTGGTGTGTGGTGCGAGACGGGAGATTTAGTTAATTGAGCGGTTTCACACAAAACATGTTTTACGACATCTTTTTTTTTTTGGCTTGCAAAATTATCTTTTAAATTGAAAAATATCATATGTGTAATTCGTGGCACAATTCAAACGGGATTGAAAGATAATCTGTCTCTCGCCATTGACTTCAATACATAACTTTTTCCGAAATAAGGTCCCATGAAGGAAAGGGAGGGACTTCGCCCGAAATGCATGCTGGGACTTGTAGGCAAAGTAGCAAGAGTCATGGCACATGGACGATGAACAAAACATCAAGTTAAAGAAGCATGTTGAATAAAGCGGTGAACATTTGTGAACTTTGATCCACAGAAAAATAATGGGTGGTTATTGTTCATGCGAAAAATGACAGAAAATGTCCTCCTTTTTCAGTTTCGTATCATTAAAAGGTGGTTTTGAATTAAGTGAAAGACATCTTGAATTTAGGGAATCTGACAGGGAGGATTTATTATTATTTTATTGACCGAACCATTCATCGATCAATCTAGAAAATAATCGGCAGGTTAAACTATAAAGGAAATATTTGTTATCCGAAGCCCTAATGTTTCTTCCCTTCTTTTGCGACTGGTTATTTTCAGATCGACTTTAAAATGGGCAGATGACCGTACAGACTTTTCCAACCAACTACAGAACAAGCCCTTGGAATAGCCGCTCTGGATGTTCAGTCTCGCTTTCACTTACTTTTCCCTTTTTACATTATTAACAAAAACCTTCCTTTTCGTTCCTTCGTAATAACTCGCTCTTCTTCGATCCACACATCCACAAACCTTCGTCCACTTACATGTCCCTCGTCTACCTTTACCTGAACATCCAGAGCCACGTGGGAAAAATATATAAATACTAATAATGATAGAGAAGGTATCAAGATGTGGAAAAAACCCAGAAGGAGGCAAAAACTAAGGCCTCGGTGACTAGCATCATGGCACACAGCTACACACAGACACCGCGGCGGTATCGCTAAAAACAGTCAGTTCAGTTTAAATTGTGCTTTAAAATAAGTCATAAAAAGGGGGGATTATTCCGCCATTACTACTTTCTCCAAAAAGGCAGACAAGGAGGAAGAAGAAGGAGGAGGTGTTAAAGAAGGGTTTTTTATGTTCGGGACAATCAACGTTTGGATGATGGGACATGGGAGACAGAGCCAAGATGGCGGCGTCGTTCTTTGGGGTTTCCCCAGGGAGAAGGGGGGAGAGCGAGGGTTGTAGGATGAGGAGGAGGAAGAGTTGGGTTTGACTTCGCTGCTCGGGCACCAATCATAGCTGGGAGACTTTGGTTCCGCCTCAAACCGTCCAATAGGCTTCCACCACCTGCTGAAATAAACGTAGAACAATCCTGTCGTGGTGCCGATGCGTCGGATTTCGATCCTTGGAGCACTTTAGTGAATCCAAGTCGTCGTAATCTCTCCACTAAGCCGAGATCGGGCCTAGGTCGACCCAATTTAGGGGAAGGGGCGCGAGCTGGAGCTTCCTGGGAGGGACTCGGCAAATCTGGATGTGGAGCACGACCCAGATTTAACCCGTAAACGTCCTGCAGGAAAAGCTCCGCGGGCCGAGAAACGAGGAAATTATCGGCGGGATGTTGACGTGATTCGTGAGGCACAGGAGAGGGAGATCGAGAGTGAGAAGGGGAGTTCGGAGGCGTTCCTGGGAGGAGACGAAACAGAGGCTGTCGGGATGTAGCTTTTGGAGAAGGAGGAGGCGTGTCGATGGAGATTTGTGCAGAAATGCCTCTCTCCAGGACCAGTTTGGCCAGACCTCTCGCGGGTACAAGAGGGCGACGAGGGGGGAAACAGTCGCCTAAACTCAGCCTGCACGGAGTCACTGGAGTACTGGGACCCGTCCTCATGGAGCTGGGAGTGTTGGCCATGATGGACGACTGAGAACTGGACAAACATGAAGAAACAGAAGTCATGTCACTTGTTTTGGTTTTAACTGCTGCTACTCATTTGGTTGTTTACTTTGTTGTCTTCATTTCGATGTGTGCTTTCCTTCTCACACATGTATTAAGATGGCTTACTCTACTCTCCTATCAAAGTATGAAGTAAATGTTCTCTTTGTCCTTACCTTGAGGTGACTTGTGTGACGTCGCTCGGGTGCAGGATGCTACACGTCGTGAAGGTGTACGTCGAGAAGGTAGAGCTCTGGCACTTCCCTGGATTTTGGACTATAACACACAACAAAGAGCTGTAATAATGTAAGAGTATATATCATACATAAAAGTGTTTTGTTTTTCCTTATTACTGCCGAATTCTATTCCATATTTTATTCCATTCAGACATCAAGTCAAATTCCTCCTATGCGTAAACCTACCTGTTTCTGATTCTGATATATTTAAAAATGTTCAAGTAGTACTTACTAGAAGAAGTTGTTGTCGTGGAGATGCAGATCTGACTCTGTGATTGGACCACTGTTGCACATGTTCCTGTAATGGGCTGCGCTGATTGGCTGGAGACGAGATGAGTCACACGGAGGTCCGATTTAACAGAGGAGGAAGGAGAAGGTGAAGGTAACTCGGGGGAGGGAGGCGGGACAGGAAGTGGCGAAACCGAATACTTCCTGTCGTTCGGTGAAGATGAAACCCTCACTTTGAAGGTTATCCCGCCTTCTTCTTCCTCCTCTTCCTCTTCTTTACCTCGCTCTGCCGCCCCTTTCTCCTGTTTACTCCTGCGCTCTTCACCCTCCTCATCCTCCTCCATGTCTGACATGTTGTAGACGGCATCTTGAGCCAAGGGGCAGAAACCCTTCGTCACTACACCTGGGTGAGGATCCAAGATGGTGGCCAGGTGAGGTTGGGCCAGTTGTTGCCAGTGGTGGAGAGTCAGTGAGCCTGGAAGACATTTAAAAAAATAACAATCACTTTTAGACGCACATGACATTGTCTTGCAGAGGAGGGAAGAAGTGGAGGACAAATACTTTGTTACTGTACTTAAGTACATTGCTGGTATCAGACATGAAACTACAAGTGTACAAAATAAGTCAAAATGTGGTATTTCTAACTAAGAAAACGTTCCCTATTCAAAAGTGAAGTCTTGTTCATAACCAATAAGCTAGTAGTTTGTCTCTAATATGTTAATTAACGACTAGTTGATGGCAGAGGTGGGAAGAAGTGGAGTACAAATACTTCGGTACTGTACTCAAGCACATTTTTCTGGTATCAGTACTTTACTCCACTACTTATTTTTCTGACGACTTTTTACTTTGGCTTCTCACATGTTGAACACAAATACCTGTACTTTCTACTTCTTACATTTTGAACTCAAATACCTGTACTTTCTACTTCTCACATGTTGAACTCAAATACCTGTACTTTCTACTTCTCACATGTTGAACTCAAATACCTGTACTTTCTACTTCTTACATGTTGAACTCAAATACCTGTACTTTCTACTTCTCACATGTTGAACTCAAATACCTGTACTTTCTACTTCTCATGTTGAACTCAAATACCTGTACTTTCTACTTCTTACATGTTGAACTCAAATACCTGTACTTTCTACTTCTTACATGTTGAACACTAATACCTGTACTTTCTACTTCTTACATGTTGAACTCAAATACCTGTACTTTCTACTTCTTACATGTTGAACTCAAATACCTGTACTTTCTACTTCTTACATGTTGAACTCAAATACCTGTACTTTCTACTTTCTTACATGTTGAACTCAAATACCTGTACTTTCTACTTCTTACATGTTGAACTCAAATACCTGTACTTTCTACTTCTTACATGTTGAACCCAAATACCTGTACTTTCTACTTCTAACATGTTGAACTCAAATACCTGTACTTTCTACTTCTTACATGTTGAACACAAATACCTGTACTTTCTACTTCTCACATGTTGAACACAAATACCTGTACTTTCTACTTCTTACATGTTGAACTCAAATACCTGTACTTTCTACTTCTCTCATGTTGAACTCAAATACCTGTACTTTCTACTTCTCACATGTTGAACTCAAATACCTGTACTTTCTACTTCTTACATGTTGAACACAAATACCTGTACTTTCTACTTCTCACATGTTGAACTCAAATACCTGTACTTTCTACTTCTTACATGTTGAACTCAAATACCTGTACTTTCTACTTCTTACATGTTGAACACAAATACCTGTACTTTCTACTTCTTACATGTTGAACTCAAATACCTGTACTTTCTACTTCTTACATGTTGAACTCAAATACCTGTACTTTCTACTTCTCACATGTTGAACACAAATACCTGTACTTTCTACTTCTTACATGTTGAACTCAAATACCTGTACTTTCTACTTCTCACATGTTGAACACAAATACCTGTACTTTCTACTTCTCTCATGTTGAACTCAAATACCTGTACTTTCTACTTCTCACATGTTGAACCCAAATACCTGTACTTTCTACTTCTTACATGTTGAACCCAAATACCTGTACTTTCTACTTCTCACATGTTGAACCCAAATACCTGTACTTTCTACTTCTTACATGTTGAACTCAAATACCTGTACTTTCTACTTCTTACATGTTGAACTCAAATACCTGTACTTTCTACTTCTTACATTTTGAACACTAATACCTGTACTTTCTACTTCTTACATTTTGTGTACGAGGACGAAAACGGTCGTTTGCGTTACTGTTTAGTGTCATATAGACCGTTTGGCCACACGAGGACGACCGAATACGGCACTAAACGACTGCGGAAACGATAACGGGTCCCCAGGTGGATAGAACGGCATACGCAACGCTCTGGGGGGTCAAACGGCTCCGTGTGTACGCCCTATACGATCATTTTCTGATAATGATGAGGCAATAGCCCCGCCTCTCCCCACCTCTGCTGCTCACCCCGCGTCAAAGTAAACTGCACTGAATTAAGATTATTTATCTTTCTCTCGATATGGACCTAAACGCGAGTGAAGTGTAATCTGACAGGACGAAGACACCTCTCAAACTACCTAGTTATAAATATGTTTATTTTTACTGTCGGCCGGGTCACTCATTACTGGATCAGCTGCTGCTTGAGACAGACACTGGCGCTGTCCGAAGAGAGGGAGGAAAAAGAGAGGCTCCGTGTATTTTATTATTATATTATATAGAGTCGTTATTCATTTGTTTTAAAGCTCAATAAATAACAAAGAAGACCTTTGACCGGCACTTTTATAATTTTGTCCGGGAAGATTTAAACTTTAATTCACGTTGACTGGCGAAACTCTGCCCGGTTCCCTCGGCCCCCACCGCGGAGAATAAACAGAAGGGCAACCATGACAACCATGCTTCTTCTGCTTGTGTGGAGGCAGTTACAGCGCCACGTACAGGCTCCTGCATGTACTGCAGCTTCTCCAGCGGTTGGAGCTAAACGGAGCGGTCTCGTGTGGACAGACACTATCCGGATAACTATTGCGTGTGGACGGAAGCTTGTTTGCGATTGCGTTAATCCTATGCGTTTAGCCGTTTTCGTCCTCATGTGGCTAAAGGAACCAGCTGTTTGGAAAATGAAAGGTATTGTGACTTACCTTCCATGGGCTTGACGATCTGCAGCTTCTCGGGCAGGAAGGTCCTGAAAACGCTGGAGCTGAAGGAGAGTTCCGACAGGTTGGAGAAAGACGACATGTTGCTTCCCATCGGGGAGACGCAGCCGCTGCTTTCTCCGTCGGTCTCGGACAACGCCTGCATCTTCTTCTCTCGCTCCGCCTGGAAGAAGCGACGCTCGCACATGAAGTTCTGTCTTCGCAGCGAAAGTCGATGGAGAGCTCTGTTCAGATCGTTTCCTCCAGGACAGCCAGGTTGGCCGATTCGCACCTCCTCCCTGCAACAAGGTCATAGTAGTTTGATATTTCAAGATTGTATTGAAGTTTTTGAGGAATATAAGGTTTAGTTTGTTGGCTGTACAACCACCACAGCCTCTGGTAGTACAATTATGGCCACTTTTTGGTTAAA
This sequence comes from Pseudochaenichthys georgianus, assembly GCF_902827115.2. Classification (NCBI taxonomy): domain Eukaryota; kingdom Metazoa; phylum Chordata; class Actinopteri; order Perciformes; family Channichthyidae; genus Pseudochaenichthys; species Pseudochaenichthys georgianus. Next base: position 126,470 of record NW_027263137.1, read on the forward strand.
ACTGCCATTTTGGATACTGGAAATGTCACAAATGGATTCAGCATCCTCAATAACCCACATAACCTCTCCGAAATGTTCCGGCCAAACCATTTTTGAACTGCATGGGCTACAATGCAATTTCATGCTAATTAACGTAATTGCCCAGTTTTTCGGTCATCCTAAAGATTAAATCCAAATGCATTACTGGTAACGTACCCCTGGTTGGACTGGAAAGGCTGTGCCGTCATAACCAGAGAGCTCTGCCCTGATCCTGGGATGGGAGGAGTGGCAGAAGCCGGACGAGATGACGAGGAGTTGATGGAGCGAACAGTTTGAAAGACTCGCCTTTGGGATAATCTGAAGGGTAACAATGTTTACGGTGAAATAAGATATTAAAGTAGCAGAACACTTTATATTATTAAGGTACACTTATTCACCATAACAGCAGAGATGGCAAAAGTACACACATCCTTTACTCAAGTAGAAGTCCAGATACTCGTGATAAAAAATACTCTGGTAAAAGTAGAAGTACTGACTAAACTTCTTTGCTCAAGTAAAGGTATGGGCTTCGAAATGTACTTAAGTAAAAAGTACCCACAACTAGCAGCTGTTTTAATCATGTTCATATCAATAGGCACGCAATGACTCTAAAGAATAATGATCACATCACCAAACACACATTCAGACTAAAGGAACCAGCTGTTTGGGAAATGAGAGAAGTAGAAAGTACAGGTATTTGAGTTCAACATGTGAGAAGTAGAAAGTACAGGTATTTGGGTTCAACATGTGAGAAGAAGAAAGTACAGGTATTTGAGTTCAACATGTAAGAAGTAGAAAGTACAGGTATTTGAGTTCAACATGTAAGAAGTAGAAAGTACAGGTATTTGAGTTTCAACATGTAAGAAGTAGAAAGTACAAGTATTTGAGTTCAACATGAGAGAAGTAGAAAGTACAGGTATTTGAGTTCAACATGTAAGAAGTAGAAAGTACAGGTATTTGTGTTCAACATGTGAGAAGTAGAAAGTACAGGTATTTGAGTTCAACATGTAAGAAGTAGAAAGTACAGGTATTTGAGTTCAACATGTAAGAAGTAGAAAGTACAGGTATTTGAGTTCAACATGAGAGAAGTAGAAAGTACAGGTATTTGAGTTCAACATGTAAGAAGTAGAAAGTACAGGTATTTGAGTTCAACATGTAAGAAGTAGAAAGTACAGGTATTTGAGTTCAACATGTAAGAAGTAGAAAGTACAGGTATTTGTGTTCAATATGTAAGAAGTAGAAAGTACAGGTATTTGAGTTCAACATGTAAGAAGTAGAAAGTACAGGTATTTGAGTTCAACATGTAAGAAGTAGAAAGTACAGGTATTTGTGTTCAACATGTGAGAAGTAGAAAGTACAGGTATTTGTGTTCAACATGTAAGAAGTAGAAAGTACAGGTATTTGAGTTCAACATGAGAGAAGTAGAAAGTACAGGTATTTGGGTTCAACATGTAAGAAGTAGAAAGTACAGGTATTTGGGTTCAACATGTGAGAAGTAGAAAGTACAGGTATTTGAGTTCAACATGTAAGAAGTAGAAAGTACAGGTATTTGAGTTCAACATGTAAGAAGTAGAAAGTACAGGTATTTGTGTTCAACATGTGAGAAGTAGAAAGTACAGGTATTTGTGTTCAACATGTGAGAAGTAGAAAGTACAGGTATTTGGG